>NW_017805583.1:1456294-1534221 GCF_001891065.2 Hippocampus comes
TATATATATATATATATATATATATATATATAGATAGATAGATAGATAGATAGATAGATAGATAGATAGATAGATATATAAAATATAAGTAAGCAAGCACCTTTTTCCCAGATAACAGTTTGGCACATCTTGATGTGGCTGATGCTATGCTTTGGGACCCGAATCAGTTCACAACTCTGCATCATCAAGCCTTAATGGCTTGAAAATGTTTCCAATGTGACTGAGATCATTTGAATTTGAAGGTGTTTCCAAACTTTTGATTGGTGCTATATGTGTATATCTAACTAATATTGCTGGCTCATCAGCAATCAATCACAGGGCTGACACTTTCAAGATGGCAATTTACTCTCAGCATTGATACTGAGGTAAATAATGAATTTAAATATTTTGATTACTATCTAATGATATGTGATATTCAGTAGATGCAGGTTTTAGACACTGGGAAACACTATGGAGAGAAAAAAAATACACACAAATATGGGGAAAGCATGCAAACACAAAGGCTAAAATTAAAGTTGCTCAGTTCAGCTGCTCTCAAAATAATTTCTCAGGCCTACTTCGAATTGTCATCGAATCGCGATTATAATGATGAAGCACTTTTTGGTTGGGTTGGCTTCATCCAAATAATGACACCCAAATTCCAAATGAGGTCAAGGAATACAAATAATTTAACAAAGCACTTTCGGGCAAAACTGTTCCTTGTCTTCATTAAATTTCTTACGTTTTTTTTTTAGTAAATAGTAAAACGGTAAGACTTAAGGTTCAGTCATCGAGCACGAAAGAAATGATCCAAATTGTTAAACTAATTGGTTGTGTCGTCATCCAACATGTTTTAGGCTTTGAGCCATGCAAGGCAGAGTAAAAAACTGGAGTTCAAATTTGTAATAGCAATGCAGTGACCACTGATCTACTCTTTCTATTTGCATAAGACAGGTCAACCCACTATAAGACTACATGTATTTAGTATGTAAAGTAGCATGAATAAATACTTCTGCAACAACCATTAATCTTCAGATACTTGACATTTTAGGTGACATTGCAAGTGATAGTGATAGTGGCTTCAAGACTTCAATCTAGTAAACCACTTGGTACTGTTTTTTTTCTTCTTCTAAATAGCTGGTTATTATCCATTCCAAGCGTACAGATATCCAGATATGATTATATCAACGTTATGTTGAATAGAAAACGTTGAAAGTAACAAGAAAGTAAACAAATAGGAATGTTTGTGAAAAAAAACAAAACAATTTCAGACACCTCTTTAGACTATGCCTCTGTCCTGCTTGTCCTTCTCTGCTCAGTCTTTTCTGTTCTTCTTTACATTCTGTACCAGCCTGATTATACCCGTTTCCCCTCACTATTCACCATTGTTCTTCCTTCTCATCCCTTTAAAATTATAGTACCTGTATATCTTCTACAGTTTGTCTCAGCATTCTGGAACATACATGCATGGGATATATGTAAATACCAACACATATATTGGAGTATTGGATGTATGGTTTGCCTGTGGTGGTTGTAGTCCAGAGAATGTGTTGTGATGCATTCATGCACTGTTGAAATGGAAGGCTCTAATCATTTATTAATTTTTATATATTTTTTTAAACAAATGAAATTTTCAGGGGAGCTTTGATTTATGCAATGTTAATTTTCGATCATGGGAATTAAGTGTGTTTTGAACATGAATCAAGCTTTTGGAAAACAGTAGATCAAATCATCTGCTTTCTGGCTTATGTTGATGAAAGTACTGTCAGTGACTGCTCTCCTGCTCCCATTCTGCAGGGCCTCACTGTGGAGCTCCTGCGTGGTTTTGCCCCTTCTGGCTCTCACATGGATGTCAGCTGTACTTGCCATCACTGACCGGCGCTCTGCACTATTCCAGATTCTATTTGCTGTCTTTGATTCTATGGAAGGCTTTGTCATTGTAATGGTGCATTGCATCCTACGAAGAGAGGTATTTTGACATCATCATGGCAACAACAATGTCAATTTTCACTGTCCTATTTTTGTTTGTTGTTGTTGGTTTGTGGTTGTTGGGTTTTTTTTCTCAAAATAATTGTGACCGTATTGCTCTTTTAATGGTTCAGGTTCATTGCATTCTCCTACTATGTTGTTAGTCCTAGGAGAATCATTTCTAAAGGTTTTGCACTCATTCCTTCATCACGCTCTTGCTCCCAAATGTCTCATTAGCATTTCGGAGCCATGGGGTGCCCTTTGTCAGGTGCTAAAAATTTTTAGGTCCATCCCCAGCTACCAGACAGCCTATTCGGAAATACGTATTCAGAAGCACACAACTCAAGCCCAGTCACTCCTGATTCTTTGTCATTTAGGTTTGCTTAACAGCATACAGCATCATCGGTAGATGAATGGCAAATTATAAAACTGCTTCTAATATATATACAGTATATCCAGCACACAGAGGTGATTCAGAGATGTATTTATTTTCTAGATTTAAAAAAAAAAAAGATATTTTAACAAAAATCTGCTATACTGATTATGATCCGCCAATGGGAAGCTCATGTCACTTTTAATAGGATGATTGGCCACCCCCCTTTTGTTATCCTATTTAGGATCATGGGTGAGCTGCTGGAGCCTATCCCAGCTCACTCGAGGAGAGAGGCGGGGTACTCCCTGTGCTGGGCAGCAGTCAGTCACAGGCTCATACTGGCAGATCGTATTTCACAGTCACATTATTACATGGGCAATTTAGTTTTCCAATGAAAATGGTAGCAAAAGCATAAATATGTTTGTGGGAGGAAGCCAGAGTAGCCAGCGAGAACATGCAAGCTCAACGCACGCTGATATACAAACCCGGAGTAAGTGCCAACCACATTCTCTACTGTGCGACCAGAGGAATTACCATATTTTATCAAACCGTAAGGCACATTTAAAATCCTTTAATTTTCACAAAAGTCAACAGCGCGCTTTGTAATGCGGTGCACCCTATGAATGTTGTCTTTTCAGTTTGTCGTCTTTAATTCAAATTCCTTCTTATTACATTTGCGTTGTCATTCTCATCTGCATTCCAATGTTATCATGTGTGATAATGTCATTGCGGTCTGTGGGATCAAGAGATAAAGTTATATTCCTTTCGATTTACTTTCACATTCTTGTTTGCGTTCTCGTTTTCCTCTGCATATAAATGCTAACAGGTGCTTAAAAATCACGGAAAATGTCATCCTAATAACCTAATGTTGTGGTTGCCAGATAGACGTAAACTGAGCTCTTCTGGCGGATTTTTTCCAATTTTATAATGTGGGACCGAACCGATGTGAGGTAAACGACACAGCTCACTTCCAATAGCTGGTGGCTTGTTTACAGCTGTTAAACTGTCAACCAAGAGAGCATTTAGCATTAGCCAAAGTGATAACACATCCTATGTATGGTCTGAACCTAGCCTAATAGTGCTGAATCTATCAAATAAACAAATGGTACAATTAGAATAAACTATTTAACATACAATGTTTCATCAAAAACAATGCGCCTTATAACTCGTTTTCTTATGACTGAATTTTGTTTTAATTGGACACATTCATTGATATTGCGGGGAATAATATGATGAGCCGAATTGTTCGTTAAATACTGTTTATTGGTTTCAAAATTTAAAAGGCCGATATAAAATATCAAATTGGACACATAACCTTGAACCTTGAACCTCTTTGGGTTAAAACAGCTAACCATTGAAGTTGGGCTCATTCAGAATTTAGAAAGGATTGACCAGCATTCACATGACACACCAGAAGTAAGGCCAGGAGCTTTATTGTGTTCAACAGGTTCAGGAAGCAGTAAAGTGCCGCGTGGGAGACCGCCAGGAAGATGGTAATGGGGATTCTGGTGGATCTTTCCAGAATGGACATGCTCAGCTTGTGGTATGCTTATGGATTTTTTTTTCTGGAAGCTTTTTTCAAAATGTAACACAAAAAATTATGACAATATTGAATATATAATTATTATTGATGTGGTTTATTGCCACTTCACAATCATTTGACTATTTATCTGTCGGCATGCTTTCCTGCCTGCCTGCCAGCTTGTCTGTCTACAGTTTCTATGGTTGATCTATAATGGATATTTAAAAAAAAAAACATTCCTCTTCATATTCCATTGTTTTAGTTTGTACACGCCGACCACCATTTCAAATGCTTTTGATTAACCCTGAATGAAGTTCAGGTGTTCTAATAGGCTTTTCTTGACAATACGTTATAACATCTTCCAGCACAAGCCATGGTCTACAGAGATCTTCCACAGCATCAGAAGTATCTAATTTAAAGTGTCAGTCAGGAAAAGGGAACAAAATGATTGCCAGTACATTAAATGCTGTACACCCTGGAACATAGCAAAGACAATAATCAAAAAGCGTTGTAAATATGTTACGATATTAACATGACCAAGAACTGGATGTCCCTCCAATATTGATGAAAAGACGAGACGACAACTGGACATTGAGGCTGCCTAAAGGGCGACAGCAACATTAAAGGAGTCTGGCAAGGACTGGTTGTCTAATACATTTTGACAACAATCTCTTGTGTGTTATGGAGCTGGGTAGCAAGATGCAAGCCTTATTTTACAGCCCAAAAAAAAGTTTAAAAAACACACTTGAACTCCCCTAAATGTATGTTTGGCACATAAACAACACTGCTCATCACGAACCTACAGTGAAGCATGGGCAGCTTTGGGGCTGTGTTTTTCTTGGATCTTAGTCATGGTGTGGGGTACATTGGACAGTTTCAAATAAAACTCAGTGTAAGCACATACATTTCAGGCTTCTTCTTTTAGAAAGGAAAAAAAAAGGTCATGAAAAGCCTCCTAGAACAGCGTAATTATTTGGGATTAATCAGAGGCACTTTAAATAACTCCCATTTCACAAGGTGTCTATCTCAGTTGTTTATGTTGACTTCCCTATTCAAATACATTGGAAAAAACAATAATTGAGTTGTACTGGATATAGGTCACATTAATGATAGAAAAAGTGTTTTAATGATTCATCTAGGTATCACTTTTTTATATCACAAAAACCTGACATTTGAACAGGGATGTTCAGACTTTTCATGTCATTTGTATCAGCTCATATGCGTAATTTCTTGTTATTTGTAATCAATTTATATTTTTTTTACATTTTGTTACCAGACTGACTTTGAGAAGGATGTTGATATGGCTTGCAGATCAGGTAAATGGGTTTTGTACATTCAGTTTTGCCCTTTTGAATCATTTTGAAAGATTTTCTCAACTGGATCATTTTCACACTTTTAAATCCTTTTGAAACATTTTCTGAACAGACAAGGCGTGTGTTCACAAATAGTACAAACACATTTTCAGGGCATACCTCCTGGCCTCTTATACAAATATTAAACCGGTGGCACTGAAACCAAAATAATTAGGGATGTCCCGGAACTGGGGTGCGACCACGTTGCTTTCAGCTGATCGGGTAGCGGGGCAAAAAGATCACATTTGGGAAATTTTATAGGTCACAAAGTAACCAAATAATCAAAACCTATTCATATCTTGACAAAAGGAACAGTAATAACTTAATTTTACCTTACACATTTTGTGAATTTTTGCGGGGATAATAGTCAGAGTGCCAGTGGAGCCACACACACGCACAGAGGCACGTCTGCGTGTTCACAATTGTCTCCCTCCACACTAAATCATTAGGCAGTTGGAAAAACAATGGCATGCAAACTATGCAAAAACACTCTGGGTAAGCCAAAAGATACTTCTGAAATAGCCCAAGTCTTCCTTGCCTGTTACAGAGCTGCCTCACTGAACGGCAAACAGGCAGGTTAGCAATTGTGACATGTCCAAACGACGTGACTTTAAATAGAAGTCGAACTTTGAAATCATCCTCTTGCTAGCTCGTTCCATGCTCTTAAGCCAATTTTCCATATTTTCTTAGCCTGGCCTCCATTGCAGCTATTCAAAATAATAATTGCCATTGGATGATGTGGCGGCATTGCAAATTACAGCCCATCAAATGCATATAAACTTTCACACAGATGAAAACTCAGTTTTCCGGTTTAAGCGAGATAGACACCGCCGTTCACCACCAAGACATAAAAATACAGCCCCACCAAGCCGCCAACCGCAAGGTGGGGACCACGACTGACGGGCTGGGGGTTTGGCTGCGGCTAGAGGATGTCTTCATCACGGTCAACACCAGTAGATGTTTCCGTTGGATACGCTTCGCCCTCCTTTTGGAGACCTGGCGACTTTGACCTTGGCGACTTCTCATTCAAAGGAATGAGCCAGGCGAGCGGTGTATGCCGCTCGCTAAAATCTTTACCAGCAGCTTCACTATTTCATCCATTGTTACATAAGAATTTATAAATATGGTTAAGTATTGTTGTAAACCCCGATAGATGTGGACTGTATATACTGTATTTTTATGACTTGATGGTGTCTGGTTTTCTCTCGCTCACTTAAAACATGGAAATGGGCATCTACAGTGCAGTTCCTTGCTGCATCACTTTAGAAATGTATACATACGCCGGCCAATCATATGACAATGTCACGGCCCTGCTCGGCCTGTGTTTTAGAACCATTTGAAAGGTGGAAAGCGGTTCCATTGTAACTGCATGACTCCCAAAAACCGAAATGGAAAGGCGACCACACAGGGTTGAGTCAGGCTGTTTTTGGGTATGGAAAAATAAATGCAAAAAACACTCCAAACTGTAGTTAACAAACTCTATAACTTTATGCAAGCTCTGCTCTGACCACAACCCTATCAAAAATAATAATTTCTAATTCCTCGGCACATCTGGCAACGCCACGACAATAGTCCGCAGCCAATTGTAGCAGATTTTTCTTTTCTTCTACTGTCTCACATTTTCGATCTACCATGAGTGATTTTTCTCAACCTTGTCCATCTTTGTCTAACATGGCCAAAATCTACAGTGCAGAACAGATGTAAGACTTGTTGGACAATTTGTGTTCAAGATAAATACACAGAATATATCTGTGATGCAATATGTATTAGACTTCCTCATTAAAATTATGAGTGTTTTATTGTTTTTGACTACTTAATATCAGAGTGAATAGCTTTTGTCCAGACGCACATAAGAACAGTTTGAATGGAGTCACGAGTTTGGACTCTGGAACAAATTATTTTGATTATAATTGAACAAATTATTTTGATTATAATTGATCTCAAAGGGATATGTCAGAAGCTAATCATCTCAAAAGTCGACGAGCATCACGGGATGGATTGTGTCAAACTTTAGTGTACCTTGAATGAATATTTTCTTTTCGCATCTTTCTTCTCTGCTCATCTAGGCACTATGAAGCACTCCTCCCTCCAGGGTGAGGAAAAGCCCACTTCTGGGGCTGTAACCCTTCAAAGGGGATCTAACTTCAATACAATGCCAGCCAGTATGGCCAAGGTCCATCTCCAGAACATGGCAGACTATACCAGCCACACACTGACTCTACGCAGAGAGAAATGTACCACTAAAGGAATCAGCACTGAGTTGCCAGGTGCCAAATCCATTTACATATGTGACAGTGAGCTCTTTAAGCAGCTAGATGGTGACCTTCCACAAAGGAATGGAGAAGGAAGCAGTTGTGAGGGCACTAGCAAAGCCGCAGGGCTAGTCCTATTACCAGCCAACAACACAGCTACCCTAAGGCCAGCCAAGGGCAAAGAAGAGCAACCAACCAAGTACAACATTAGTGTTGAGCAGCTGCCTCAGACAAGGCTCATCCACCTGGCTAACCCTGTCAGTGGTGAGCCAGTGCTTGGATTCGGACTGAAGAGCTTGCCTGCTGACCAGGTCAGTGTGTCATGTTCAGAGAGAGACTCACCTGCGCACAACCTTCAAAACCTGCCAAGAGACTCTCAAGTGGACAGCAG
Source organism: Hippocampus comes (assembly GCF_001891065.2). NCBI lineage: Eukaryota > Metazoa > Chordata > Actinopteri > Syngnathiformes > Syngnathidae > Hippocampus > Hippocampus comes. The sequence continues at coordinate 1,464,132 of NW_017805583.1, forward strand.
CACCTGTAATGGAGCAGAATCTGGAAACTCTGTTGTGATGACCAAGAGTGAAACTGTTTCTACACTATCCACAAGCTCCCTGGAGGTGAGTAGACGTACTTCCATAATCTTGACCAAGCAATAAACTGAAAAGACACAGCCTCAAAGTTGTAGCGTATTGTTTTGCGTATTTTTAGCCCTTTATTGGGGAAAAAAATGAATATCTCAAAATTACAGCTAATTCGAAAAAGCCAAAATAATTTTCTGATTTAGCGACATCAAAATACCCTAAAACCGTTGAAACTTATTTTGGAACCAAAATATTTGTTGACCACTGTTATCAGAGAGAATAATATGAATGAATAAAGATTCAAAACATACCAATAACGTGAAAATGCTTTTAAACCCAGGTTAAAGATATGCTTTTCTCACCTACTAGTAATCGCTTCGCAGCCGAGTGTGAAACGTTTGGGATGACAGACATCAGGACGCACAAATCTGAGACCATAGTGCTCAGTCATAAAAGAGTGGATTGCCTTCTCCAGGTCAGGGATGAGATCTTGCTCCAAGTGGACAAATTATCTTCAAGTATCTTGAGGTCTTGTTCATGAGTGAGGGAAGGATAGAGCCACAGGCGGACCGATACAGCGTCGACTGTGATGCGGACTCTCTATGGGTCTGTCGTGGTATAATGAAGGAGGTGAGCCGAAAGTCAAATCCCTCAATTTACCAATCGATCTACATTCCTACTCTTACATATGGCCACGAGCGGAGGGTTGTACTGAAAAAAGGAGATTCTGAATACAAGCGGCCGAAATGAGTTTCCTATGCAGCGTGTCCTTTGGAGATAGGGTGACAAGCTCAGTTATCTCGGGGGTACTCAGAGTGGAACCGCTGCTTCTCCATGTCGAGAGACGCCAGATGAGGTGGTTTGGGCATCTGGTTAGGATGCCTCCTGGACCCCTCTTTTGTGAGGTGTTCTGGGCATGTCCCACTGGCAGAAGGCCTTGGGAACGATCCAGGACAAGCTGGAGAAACTGTGACTCCCGGTTGGCCTGGGAATGCCTTCGGATCCCCGGGAAGAGCTGGAGAAAGTGGCTCGGGAGAGGGAAACGTGTCTCTGTGTGTGTGTGTGTGTGTGTGTGTGTGTGTGTGTGTGTGTGTGTGTGTGTGTGTGTGTGTGTGTGCGCGTGCGTGCGTTATACATACACACACACACATATATATATACACACACACACACACACACACACACACACACGGGATTTTAACATTGATTTGTTTGTTAAATCTGAATGGACATTAAAAAAAACTGACTTTATGAATACAATGTATAGCAAGTCTGAAACCTAGTAGAATAACACTTTATTATTTTATACAATTTGTTGAGAACATATTTATAAATAAAATTGACTATAAAATGGAAGGTGATCTTCTTATTACCAATATAAGTGACCATCTCCCTGTCTTTGCATTTTTTTCATCATGATTTTGATTAAAAAAAACAAAACAAACAAAGTTAACAACTCATATCAGAAATAAGACAAAGAACACAATGTTCCTTTGCTGCTTTTAAGTTAGACCGAGCAAATCCAAACTGGTCAGAGGTTTATTCAAACGAAGACCCAAATATTGCGTATGATGCAGTTCAGTCCACTATAGTCTCTTTATATGCTAAACATTGTCCATTAACTAAAGTCACCAGGAAGTATAAAGTCTTAAGTAAGACGTGGATAACGAAAGGTATAGAGAATGCATGTAAAAAGAAAAACATTTAACGTAAAACATTTATAAAATTGAGAACTAAAGACGCTGAAAGAAAGTATAAGACCTATAAAAATACATTAGTTAATATTATAAGAATAAGTAAGAGAGATCGTTATCAAGCATTATTAGAGCAGAACAAAAGCAACACCCAAGAATGGAAATTACTAAATCATGTAATCAAAAATAGCTCTAAAAAAAGTAGACGATCCAGAATACTTCATAAAAGACACAAATACTGTTGTTGATAAAACTGCAGAAATAGCGTATTTTCTCAATATCGGTTGTAACCTAGCAAAAGAAATTCCTGAGCCAATAAACACGTTTGGAATGGATCAATATAGAAAAAAGAACTCCTCCAGCATGTTCCTGTCAAAATGTTCAAAAAAAAAGAAAAGTCCACGGATTGTTTTAATATTAATATGACATTTGTCAAAATATTGTAGAACATGTAGCGCGACCTTTCAAATACATATGGAACTTGTCATTCAAAGCTGGTGTCTTTCCAACAAAAATGCATATTATGTATGCATAAGCGTAAATGCATTTGTATACTATAAATACGATAAATATATACTATAAATCATAGGCCTATATGTTGACTTTTTTCCTTTTCTCAGATTGAGATCAACTAAATGAATGACCTATTATTATATTAATATCAAACAAGTTAAAATTCACAAAGGACAAGGGGTAGGACTAGATTGATGTTTTACTTTTTCCTACTTCCTTTGAACATCTAAATTGTGCTGAATGATGACATTTTTTCTTTTAAGTTTTTTTTAACTTCCCTTGACTCCCTGCCAAATTTCTGTTATATGTTTGTATGTTCAATAAACAAACAAACAAAAACAAGTGACAACACAAGATGCTGGCAGTGTGTCACCTTAATCGGATCAAACTGGAACATTTCCGTCCATTTAAATATAGCCTCTGTTCATGGGAATATTATAACCATGAGACTTTTCATTGTATTAACCAGCATTACCCAGATTTTAAGACAAATGCGTAGGATTTGTGTATTGTACATGTGTCAAAGTTATTTTTGGTAGGTTACACATTTTTTTGTCTCATCACATAATATGCACTTTGATGTTTTTTTTTGTTTTGTTTTGTTTTTTTTTTTAATCCATTCATCAGTTTGATACATTTCACACATTTTCCAGTTACTGCTTTACTGATGCCTTAAATTCGACATCAGTCATTTCATGGGCGAACGAAACTGCATCCAAAAACGTAGGTTGCTGCTTTACTGATGCCTTAAATTTGACATCAGTCATCTTATTTCATGGGCGAACGAAACTGCATCCAAAAACGTAAGCAAGGATGAACATAAGAAAACCCTTGGCGGTGAAACAGTTCGAGTTTAGTCCAGTTTATAGTGCTGACTGCAGTCGCAAGATGTGGCAGTGCAGTGAGCAGCACACAGTGGCCCCAACATCTGTCTGCTGGTGTCTTTTCACTTCAGGGCAAAACACACTTCCATAATGGCGTGTGAAGCAGCAGTTGCCAGAGCAACTGGGCAGCCTGAAGGTCAGGTTTTCCCCTCACTATTCAGTGACAGCTGACTTAAAGGTCATTCGGTCACAATCTGTTAAATGCAAGCTTTTGCCAACGGGGCTGGAATGACCAGCGACAAACCTAGTTTTCTCCCTTTGCCATCACTGCGCTCCTATGAGTCGCAGAAAATCCCTTATTGAGTTTCCACCAGACTGAAATGTATTGAGGATACTCAAGCATTTGTCTTCTCAAGTGGCGCATAATATCATTATAAGTCATTAATCTGTCTGTATCATCTCCTCCCACCAGAGGCGAAAATCACGCTATGCAGAGCTTGACTTTGAGGTAATTTTAGTCTCTTTTATTCATACAAAGAGCTTCGATTTGTCTGTTTAGTATCATAATCTGTTGATGTTTGCAAACATTTGTTATTCACTGTTAGGTATGGAACGTAATTAGAGAGATTAGAGATGACTAAGAAGAGGCCAAAGTGGAATTGATGGGCGTTTGTGCTATTTCCCTTGTGCGTAATGTACAATCTTCTTGTGTAGAAGATAATGCACACCCGGAAACGCCACCAGGACATGTTTCAGGACCTGAACAGGAAGATTCACAGTGCAGACATGGATGTAGACTCTTCACCTGTTGATGCCAAAGCTACTAAAAGATGGAGCGTGTCCTCTGCCGGCAGCGACAAGACCAACATAAGTGTAAAGAGTTTGACTTTATTCTGTTCTACACCCCACCCCTCTAACAATGTTCTCCTTTCACCTAATACAAGTGAAAATCTGAAACGTGGGTGGAGTTTTCTCTTGTAGTCAGATTCAGTGAGTTTTCACGTCAACTCAATTGATTAGTTTGCTGTTGAGGAACTTTACAGGCCCACACAAAGCTCTGACCGCAAACTGGATGATTGTGCTGTTATCCCATCTGTCATTTTTTTCTGGTTCACCCCGCCCCCCCCCCCTTGCAAGTGTTTATCATTGTCATTTTAACTTATTTGTTCCCATCCTGTAAGAAAACATCGACTGCATGTTGATTATAATTATGTGTGTTATTATCCCTGGGGTGGGGAGATCAAGTTTCCTTTCATGCGAGTAGAAATGATTGGAATTGCAACCATGTTTTGAAAAGTAATCTGTCATCTTCATTGCACTTTAGAATTTCATTATTAAGGGTAAACAACACCAGTTCTATGTGTACTGTCGTGGAATTATGGACAGACGGGAAAATAAGTGCAAGGAGGCAAGGGGTGTCACCCATTAAAATTTGTACGGTGACCATTTAATAGTAATAATCAATATTAATATTATTATTACATAGGCCAGTGAAAAGTTCCGAGGGAACCTTCATCCGGTCCTTTTTATCTTTAATGTCCACTAATCGTAATTACCAGAAGACTGTATATTGTCTGTTGAACTATTTAATGCAGGGGTCACCAACGTGGTGCCCACGGTCGCCAGGTAGCCCACCAAGGACCACATCAGTTGTCCATGGGGCTGTTCTAAAAATAGGTCAGGACACAATGATTTTCTGGAAATGTTATGTAAGTTATCTATTGAAAACATGAACAATCGAAGAGATTTATTGAAATGTGTAGCATATTGCTATTTATCTGTTTCCTAATTATTGTGAGAAATAATTAACACGATCAGTGTCTTGGCATGAAAGAATGTCATAATTTGGGCTGTTACTGTCCCACGGATTATTCAGTCGATTACTCGGTGGGTTAATCGCCCTGCCTCTTATTTCAAGGCAAAAATTTTTGGTCAATCAATTCCATGCGGTCTGCCAAGTCCATGAGACTCCACGGTCTTAACTGGTTTCAACTAGAAATGTGCGCAAGTGTATAAATAGATAGGAAGATGTGCAGAGACTGGAGAAAAGGTCACCGCAACATCACATCCTAGCTCCAGTCAGCGATCTACTACTGTGCCAAAGATGCCTAATCTAACACGAGATAAAACAGCTGCCAAGCTCGAACAGTCCTATTTGTGTTGACTGATGAAGCCTGCCCAGATCTGAGGTGAAACGTCTTTTAAGACAATTGATTCAATGCCCTGAAAATAGTCATACCGTTTAATAGGAGGTCATTCCAAAGGGATGGGCTGGCAATGGAAAAGTCTCTAACCCAGGGGTCCCCAACCACCGTTCCCCGGATCGATACCGGATTGCGACCCATTTGGTACCGGGCCGCACAGAGACAGACCAAGATCTTTTTTTTGTTTGTTTTGTTTTTGTTTTTGCTGGGCAACAGTCAAACACACCACCCCCATCCAATACCACCCAGCCCTTACCTTCCAAATGGCAATATAAATAGGGCTGGGTGATTATAAGATTGTGATTTGTGATATTACGTGACCAGTGGCCAGCTGTGGGCATATTTACGCCATTATGGCCATTTATGCCGGAAATATGTGCAAATTTAGCGGATCGAAGTCCCCATTCCAACATTGGTTTGCAAGTTGAAGTAAAAAGAATCTGCCAATAGATGAAAGAAGAAGCAGTACACAGAAAGTAATAGTAACAAATTAATGACACGTACCGGTAGATCTAAACGCGCAGCTGATGAGTGGCCATGACTTCCAAAAATGAAACTGCTTTGACAAGAGCAGTTCCTCCCCTGGCTGTATCTCCAGAGCGACGTGGTGGAGGACACTGTTGTGCGTGGGATGTTGTCAAAAACAAGACAATAAAACAAACCTGTTGAAGTATTTGAACAAGTAGCACCCAAGTGACCAAGTGGAAAGCATGAAAATGCGAGTTTGCACAGCCTGACCACGTAAACATTAGCAGTTCAGTCACTCATAACTTGCCGGCAACTACCGGATGAAAGCAGAAATCAATTGTGTCATCTTTTGATTCATCATGTTTGCAAGTAGCAATGATGCCAATGCGTCTATAGGATCATAACTTAAAAATTATAATGTTTACATTTAAAATATATTCATTATTCGTGATTGGTCCATTTTTTAATGAGTTTACTTTGTTATTTTATGTATTCTACATGTGCTGTACTGTTGAATACAACTGTTTGAAAGGAATGAAAAAAGTGTTAGTAAAATGTTTAATTACTCTATAATTATCTTTGTTGTCAATACCATTGCTTTAAAATTGAAATGCGATGGGGAAAAAAAATGGTTGCCGGTCCACGAACAGCTTGTACATAACTCACCTGGTCCATGACACAAAAAAGGTCCACTTAGACCGACAGTACCCGGTACTCCGGATATAACGTGCAGTTCCCAAATGATCTTATTGATTAAGACGAAAAACACCAACCATATCTGACCCTATGTAAGTAAATGGCCAGTCACAGGCGGACTTGCTAGTATGTTTCAGCTAGTTGTGATGCTGCATCCCTGAGTACTTTGAGGGCTGATCTATCACCTCCAGGATTTTTTTGCGAGACAATAGAATTCATTGTTCCCTTCATCATAGCAAGTCGTCCGTGTGCTGAAAGAGCAAATTAGCACTCTGCCACCACCCTGTTTCATTTTCGAAGATGCTCTTTTTGTCAAATATAGTGTTATTTTACACCAACTGTAATGGTGAGACAAGCCATTTTCTTTTCTTCGTCTTTTTTTTTTTTTATACTTGGAACACTGCCATGGATGCCATTTTTGCCCACTTTCTTTTGGTTGAGTCATGATGACTGACCTTAACTGAGGCCAGTGAGGCCTGCAGTTCTTTGGATGTCATTCTGGATTCTTTTGTGACCTGCTGGATGAGTCATTGTTGCACCTTTGGAATCATTTAAGTCGATTATTCCCGGGAAGGTTCACCACTGTTCTGAGTGTGGTTTGCTGGAATCCCCAAAGCCTTTGGAAAGGTCTTTGAAATCTTTTCCAGACTGACTGGCTTGAGATCACTCACTTCGGTCTGCGTGTTGCCACTCTAATTGAACTGTGGTTAAATATAGTTAACTTGTGATTGAACGGCATTGGGGGTTTAGGTGAGGAAGACATGAGAGAAAAGGTGGGTGGATGTTCATAGGAAAGAAGTTGGTGATTTGCTGAGGTTATTGGTTATTGGTTGCTTTGAATGTGAGGAGCAGGATTTCATCAATAATGCGGTGAGTAATTTGCAAATTAAGTTGCTGTAAAAACAGTCGTGACCGGTGTGAGGGGACCTTGAGAGTGTGCAATCTGAGTTTGTTCTGCTAGATTCAATGGGTAAATCAGTGAGAAGCGAGTGACAGTAATCAAGAGTGCATGTGACTAATGTATGGTAATATTGTTTAGTGAGAGTGTTGGGTTTGTAGATTTTTTTTTTTTAACTATGAAGCTAAAAACTATAAAAGTTCAATTGAAAGGAGGTCCATTAAGATATCATTGGTTTCAATTTGTTACGTCGGGGTTTACAATGTCAAATCTCAAAGACCTCAATCCAAGGTAAGTGGGAAAAAATGTTTTGAATCTGGATTTAAAAGCATTTACACTCTGGGCTGACTTCACTGCTATTGGCAGCGTCCATCTGCATCTAGCATAACAACTAAATGCAGCTTCGACATGTTTACTTTAAAATCCGGGCTCCCTGAATTTTTCCAAGACTGCAGAACCCCTACTGGGTTTATATCCAATTAGCATTAATTTGACGTATACATGACTCAAACAATTCAGTGATTTATAGACAAGTAGCAGAATTTTTAAATCTGTTCTACAGCTCCTTGTGAGCTAGTGTAAAGCCTTTAGAACTGGAGTGGTATGATATGATCTCTTTGCTCTGGTCAGAACCCAAGCTAAAGCGTTTTGAATGAGCTGCAGCTCATCCAATACACTTTTCAATACAATAATCAATTCTACTGGAGATAAAAGCATGGATATGTTTCTCCTGGTCTGCTCGAGCGCAATAGAGTGACAGTTATTTGCGCTAGACAGTGACACGGCACATTAATTGAACTGCTGTCATTTGGAGACACAATGATGAATATAGCTGTGATTTGCATAACAATGTTAGCCAACTTTGGCTTTCTGAAGCGTTTGACCCAAAGATAACATACTGTAGACAAACTGAAAAAAGGGGGTCCAAGGACTGACTCTTGAGGGACCCCACATTTCATGGCCATTTGATCAGATTCAAATGGCGGATTTCCAGTATCTTGAGGGCTTGTTCATGACTGAAGAAAGAATGAAACGAGAGATCGACAGGCGCATCGGTGCAGCCTCTGCAGTGATGCGGACTTTGTATCGGTCTGTCATGGTGAAAAGGGCATTGATCCACGAGGCGAAGCTCTCAATTTACCGGTCGATCCACATTCCTACCCTCGCCTGTGGTCATGAACTGTGAGTTGTGACTGAAAGAACAAGATCCCTGATCCTTAGGATGTCCAGGCTCTCACCTCGAGATAAAGTGAGAAGTTTGGTCATCTGGGAAGAACTCAGACTCCAGCCACTGCCACTGCTCCTCCGCATTGAGAGGAGCCATCAGGGGCGGCCGGGGCATCTGTTTAGGATTCCCCCTTGATGCCTTCCTGGTGAGGTGTTCTGGGCACGTCCCATTGGGAGTAGGCCCTGGGGAAGACCTAGGACATTTTGGAGGGACTCTGTCAATCTTCCTCGGCTGGAATACCAGAATTTGGTCGACTCCATGAAACACAGATTTCAAGCAGCTCTCAGGAACTGTTGTATACTGTACAATTAAATGTCACTTCAGTGATTTGGCAGGAAAATAAGAGAACTATTTTTTAGTTGATACCTTCAACGTTCAGGTTAAAAAAAAACAGCTCTGTAGCTGTTTTCCACCTCTTCACGGGAATGTTACTATTTTTTCCCTCTTTTGTATTTTGAAATTAAAACTTTTCCATGTATGGAAATAAAACCTACAATGGAATTTTGTTGGCGGATTTGTGCTCTGTTGATCACATTCCACACAACTGTATGTCTCCAGAAAATACTACTACATAATAACAATAATAATTAGCAAATGTGTTCTCTTTCTGTTATTAGGATAAGCAGCAGACTCCAAGTAAGAGGATGTGGGAGGGCATCCAAAAGACCCACTCACCTCCATCTTGGGGAAGAAAAGACCTGGCAACAGCAGTGACCTCCCCTTTGGAGATGCAGACGGTGGAGTGGGAGAAGACAAGTGCAACTATTCCTTTGGTAGGCCAGGATATCATGGACCTGCAAACGGAGGTGTGATAAATAAGCCGTATTTCCTCGCATCACCTTTCACTTCACTCTTGGACAAATAAGGAACATGTCACATGTACTGGATGAGTTCCACGGCAAATGTGAGGAAAAAGGAGAGTACAAAAGACAATAAATGCAGGACATTAGCATACGAGAACTGCTGTCATGATGTCTTTGTATGTTGTTTCATTTAATGTTTTGACCGTGTTTTCATCAGACATGAACTGCCTCCCTGAATATGGACATGAGTACCAAACTGCTTACGGGGGAGACAGTTTGGTCGGAGATTTAGTGACTCCATAGTGTATCATACACAAAGGCTATGACTTGTTGTCGAGTATGTATTTAATGGTTGTAATGTAATTAGTCATGTCTTCTTTCTATCCATTCAGTCTTACTGCATCACTGTTGCACTCTCTTTCTCCAAATCAGCACTGCTGTTTTACATGGCTCAAAAGTTTTTCCTCAACGTCAGTGATAAATTGAAACATCAAGAATAGTTCGAGGACAGACTGCCAAGCGCCCGCTGCTATGCTCCTTAAGTCAATCCCTTCGCCTGCACAAATCACCCATATCCTTCTGGCTCCGACATTTTTTTTCCACACTGGCACGGTTGGCACCGGTGAGACAAGTTGAAGGGGAATGTGGATGAAAACAAAATCAAGCGTCCAAAAGGAGAATTGCCTTCTCCTCGAATGACTCCTCTGAAATTCTTGCAGGCTTTGACATCTAATTTTGGGCTTCGACCACAATTCCACCCCTGAGGATCGGGGATAGCTCACATCTACTCGGTCAGTACATCCAACTGTGTGGCATTTGTTGACAACGACAAGCAGGCAGGCTTCGTGTTGCTAAAATTCCATTTTTAAAATTGGTATGAAAAAGGAATATCAATGTTGAATAATTAAAGATATGTATGTGACTCAAGATATAAATATACAGTATACCGTATGTTGTGATACATAAATGGAACATGAAAGCACAAGGCTCATTTGGAGTCATGATGTACAGCATTGTAATTATATGACAGAGTTCTACAGAGTGGATTTCAGCGTTTAAATATATTTCATACTCTGCTTTTGAAGAGTCATTATTAAATATCAAAAGAAGTATTATGATATCCTTCTTCTCCCTTTCCTGTCTTTTCAGGATACTGGACTATATGCGTGTTCTGTATCACAATGTAACCTGCGTGTTTTTATACCACAACCATTTACTCTTGGATCTCCTCACTGTTGTCCCCTGTTCTCGAATCTGCTCGATCGCCAGCCTTTCTCACAGAGCCCTCACACCTCTCCTAACTTGCCTTTTTATTTTATCTGGGGTCATCTGTTTGTTAATGTACAGTTTTCAGAGCACAAAGTGAATGTGTCTTATTTCTAATTAAAAAATATATATATATATGTACTTTAACCAAAGCAGGCATCGTGAATTTAGTTCTCAGTGTTGTTAGAGAAATACTGTTTTTTTATTCTCTTTTTTCTTCGAGTGTGACAATAGAAATGTGTGTATTGATGTACTGTGCATGTATTTGGTACATATTCGGTACAGTATGTATATTTAAATCAAAAAGCCAGCGAGCTATACCTTTTTGTAATAGCTGTATAAAGGCAAACATAAGAAGCGGTTTGCAAAAATGTTAAGGACGAGAACAACATAATTCACTCTAAAGTACTGTAATTACCACACACCGGTGTGGTTACTACGCTCAGTGCAACATTTCAAAAGAAAAAAAATGCACAGTAGAAGAACAAAAGAGATGGTCTGATAAAAACTAAATTTAGCAGAATTTTAAAGTATAAGGGGCACCCTTCTATCATCAGCTGCTTCTCTCGCCTCTCGTTTACCATTTCACAGGTTCTCCTCAACTCACTTAGAATCACTGTCTGTCATGCACATGTGAAAAGCTCTGTATAGTGCCATTGCCGTTTTTATGACATTTCAACAGTTTAAATTGGAAATCAAGTAAAAAATGTTTATTTTTTTTACTATTATGTGTTCCATGCACCCCCATTAATCGAAACACTGTATTTTGATTATCATTGGATTTGTGAATTATGAATTTAGCACCAAAATCCACCGTTTTTTTTGTTGTTGTTGTTGTTTTAAATCTATTTCAGGGGGCGGCCATTTTGCCACTTGCCGTCCACTGAAAATGACATCAAAGTGCCTGGGGGTACATCACATGACCAAACCCCCAAAAACAGGTGAGCCCTTAGGCCACAGACTTATGTATGATGAATTAACCCCTGATGGCTGGCGCCAGAGGGCAGGCATCTTACATTGCCACTTCTGTTCATTTTTCATTGGAAACAATGTTATCAATTTGTGCACATTTTTTCCTGATGGCCTTTATTTCATATCATTGTTCTGAAAACAATGTAGGCGAATCTATGAGTAGCAATCAGTGATATCCCCTATTAGAGAACATTTATCATCACATTTTTAACAATGAAATGTGCATGTAGCACTTCTCCCAGACTTATTGGTCCAACCGTTTGCCACTCACTGTGGCATTTAGCTGTTAAAACAGAAAATGGCATGAAAACGCCACCGAGAAATCAATATATTCCAGTTTGCCACACTTAGTGAGATAAGATGGCTGCCGGTGGCTTCACGTCTTGCTACGGCGAGTACGCATTATTGTTAGTCTATCATAATAGAAGTCTGTGCCTTCGTCACTGTGATATTATTTTCAGTCGACAGCAAGTAGCAAAGTGGTTGCCCTCTGCAATGGATAATAATGGTGGAATTTATTGCTCAATTTATATTCCAAGAACGGAATATTAATCAGAATGCCGTGTTGGCGCATAAAATATATTGTAAACAAAATTTTGACTTGGCTTCAACAGGACAATGGTGTCAAGCTGATGATCAATTAAGCGTATTAACGTGCATAGAATTACTATAGAGGCATTTTAACTATCACGGTGGCTACCCTGAGTGAAAGACTGGCCATCCATCGGCCAGTCCTTGTAAAAAAATATTGTTTTCAGATTCACTGTGGCACATAAGTATATTTGTGTGGCCATTTATTACAAAACAGTCAACGGGCTTCAGAGGTCCATAGTTCAAAAGATTGGCAAAATCCTCGTTAAAAGTGCGTTTGATGGCTTGGACCAGCGGCCGTTCTGATGGATACCGGACATGCGATGATGCAGTGGAAACACATCGGGGACAAACTTTACTGCTCTATCCTGCACACAGGTGAGTATGCCAGTCTGTAATTGTGGGGATTTTGAATGACATGCAGTACTGTAGTATAATATTAAAATATTGAAGTGAGTTAATTTTTGTGAAAACTTAGAAATGAGTTTTTGTATTTAATGATGGTTTGCTGTTCAGCAGTTTTATGCCATCTCTGAATGGAAGACCTTTGCACAAGAAAAAAAAAAATCAGGTGGTAATTTTTTGTTCGAATTTGCTGTTCAATTTTGCCCCCCACCCTCCCCCACTAGGGGTGATGAATAAGTTCGGCACAATCCATCGTTGTCATTGCCCATCCCTTTTATACATTTTCAGATGAGGTGAAGGACCTTCGAATCAAACCACAAGATTGATCGTCACCGTCAGCAGATTTTAACGAGTAATTTCACCTTTTTTTATGTCAGTGGAGCAACTGACAGGCGAAAGCAATGGTATTTTTTGTAGTTACGATAGTGGAATGTCCGAACAGGCTGCTATATTGGCCTCTTGTACAATACTTTACAGATACTGGGTAATACACACAACCAGTGTAAAAGTGAGTTCCTATGTGTCTACATGGCAAACCTCATAGATCAGAGGTAGCCGACCTTTTGAACCTGAGAATCAACTCTTGTCTACTGTTCAATGATTTTCATTTATCGCACAATAGTTAGGAAAGAGATAAATATCAAGATTCAGAGATTTCTGTAAATTCGATGGCAGTTGTCGGCTAACTGGTGTCCACTGGTGACCCCTGTCAGAGACACTTGCCACAAAGCCAATGTGCCCAAGAACCGAAACCTGAGATGTACAAAAAAATGCACACACGTGCAAATGCACAGCTTGAATCCAAAATAACATGCATTCATTTCATGCTGACTGAGTTTTTATTTGATGAATCTTTTGAAATCAATTTGTTTTATAATTGAATACTCCACACTGTCTTTTTATGCCAGATCATTATGGCAGTGTTTCCTTTCATACTTCACTGAACAATTACTATTTGTTCCTACGTCAAGTTTACATGCGAGTCAACTAAATAAATGAATAAATAAACCCAAGTGCTTAAAATGATAAAGTTAAGTAACGCTACATAAAATAAGGTTCATTTTTTTCAGTAATTACTTAAGCAGTGAGTGGGCTGCAAAATTTGTGAGCAGCAAGGTGGGTAACGGTTAACAAATCTATCTTTCAGTTTTGTGTGTGAATTATTTGTGTGGAGTTTGAACGTTCTCTACGTAATAGCGTTGTTGCTGTAAAGTTTTTCTCCAGGTACTTTGGCTGCACATTCCAAACCCATAAATTCACTGAAGACTGTACATAGGTGTGAATGTGAGTGTGAATGGCCTCTTGTCTGTTAATGCCCTGTGATTGGCTGGTGGCCAATGCAGTGTGCATTATCTAAAGTCAGCTGGGATTGGCGTTTACACAGTAGAAATAAGAAATGAAAATGAATGGATAGATTTTTATTTGTCATTTAGTAAGACATTCCTATAACCCTGACAACAGACGGCGCAGAGATCTAAATCAAGTGTAACAACTGCAAACTGGTTAAATATGACCAAACAAAATCAAATACATCTGAACATTTCACGAGAGCTCAAATTGTTATATCAGTTTTTACAAGACTCGCAAATCTAATCTTTGCACCAACTCACTTTAAACTCACTTCCTCGCCGCAGTGACATGTAAACAGTCATGAGATTCTTTGAAATGTTCCTTTTTATTTTTGAGGGACACTGCTGAAAAAACCGAAGGCATGTTTAATGTGATTTCCCATTCTGATTGGTGGTTGTGAGATTTTGGCCAGTGGACACAGCCTGAGAAGTGCATGTGTTATAAGATGAGCATAAAAGCTAATAGCTGATAGAATATGTAGAAATAAATAGGAATGCAATAAAATGGGTGAGAGGACAAGCAGAGAAGACATTTTATAAAAAGGCAAATGCTTGATTTTCAATGAGTCAACATATCTGTTTTGCTCCAGATTGTGTTGGCCAGGAGATTTATGAGATGGCATTGAGACAGGAAATTACATACGTGATGCCACAGTGAAAACAGGGAGATGAAAAAAATGAGACCTTAGACATTTTTAAATTAAAGCAGAATGTATTTTATATGAACTGATATGGATCCACACCGGTGTTCTCGTTAGATCACCATAATAAGCATTGAGTGGGGAAAGAGCTCCCACTGCAAATTGCTGGATTGGTCATAGACGGTTTTAATGTTATGGAAGGTCTATTTTGCACAAGCCAAAAGACTGATGGTTGAAAATGGGTGTCAACTAAACAGCTCGTGAGATTTCGGTTTTCTTATATATTCTCTCTCTTTTCCTCTCCTGTTCTCATATATCTTGAGTCTCATAATTTCATTTCACAGTATGTGTTTTTGCTAGCTCGATAAATCATTGATATAGTGAAGTGCAAGGCCTTGTACCATAATGTGTGGACAATTAGGTGTAGCCTCTTTATAATTAATGCTGGAAATGCATTTTCAGTGAGGTCTGACTGGATTCGGTGTGATTTTTCCCACTCATAGCTGCCTTTTCTGTGGTACCGGTAATTCAATTTATAATATCTCAACGTCATTTTTAAAATCACAAATCACTTTACCCTTAAAGTGTATATAAGAAATGGTGAAGCAAGACAAGAGGGATAGTATTCTGAGCAGTTGCAGGCTGATGCCATGCTGATGGCTTGAACCTCCCCAGTTGAATGAGCACTCTTCTCCTTTGACATCATAAAGATGACATAGTGTGGGTCGTCTATCAAGAATCCTACTTTGCATGTTCTCAAAATATTTTAGTTTGACATGCAAATAAAAATTTGTTTTTTTTTTTCCAGGAATTGAGAATTTCTTGTTTGGACTGATTTGACAAGAACAGGCCCTTTGGAGATTTCAATATCCCAAGTGCCTTGCGAATGTGTCCACGCTCGGCTATTTCATACCAAAGTCACGTTTTTCACAGAAAAACGGTTCAATCTAATTTCATTGGGTTCTATGCAGCTCTAGTAGAGAATAGTATCTCCATACAGTACATGCTGCAGTTGTTTTGTTGTTTTTGGTTTTTGTTGAAAAGGGCTCATAGTCAGGCATTACACGGACCAAGATAACTGGGAAAAAAAAAGGCTGAAGTCTTTCTCTCTAGAATCTTTTCTACGTCCAGTGAGCACATCTCGGGATGTGATATTATCATAAATACTGTCTACATATATTTTATCATGTCCAATAAATTGCTTAAGGGGTTACACAGATTTCTGACAGGGCTATAATACCCACTGGTCCTTGTTTAGCACCTCCCCTGCCTCTGATGCTGATTTGAAAAACACACCAACTTTGTTTATGCAAAACCCTGAATATTTTATTATTATTATTTTAACGGTATTGCATGTTATATTTAGTGACAATCCAAATGGATCTTATAGCACATCTCCATTGTGCTCAGCAAGTATTGAGAGACACTTTGGATTATGGCCGCAAAGCTTTTGCTGTAAAGGCTCTCAAAGCCTGGGTTGTTTAATTCACTTGGTCTGTGTTGTAGGCAGCATTGACTCATATCAGTTTTGTAGTGTAGTTGTTGCTGGTGTAGTTATCAACTTCAAGTTTAAATAGCTAACATGGTTCCATAAGTTGCTGGTGTTTCAGTGTTTGCCCCATATTTTGTGTTAATTTAAATGAAAAAAAAATGTGGCATGCCCTTATGTTTCAGCTGTTAGAGTCAGATGCAACAGATGATGTCAGCCAGTCAGGTTTAGTAAAAAAGTTAAAAAAAAGAAAAGAAAACATGTTCTCAAGTGAAGACTTACGTGTCCGAGCAAGTGGAATCTCACACCACTTCGAAAACGAGTGAGCGTTTGTGCTACAGCGCTACATTTAAGAATGAACTTTTAAAGTAGACGAAGAGTCGTAAGGAACTGTAATTCAACATATTTGTGTTCTCAAATCAAACAGGGCTGGCAAATGCCCTTTGGAGTCAAATTGTCAGAAGGATCGCCCACCTTCTCTTTCATTTTGGAGACCTTTTGTCTGAAGGCAGCTCTTCTCTCATTACCGCAGCCCTAGGTCCATAAACTCTATTTTAGATTCAATTAGCTTTGATGCACTGCAAAATATTGAGGGGTGTTTTGCTCAGGCAAAGCCTCAAGGAAACTACAAAAGGTCATTCTGTTCACTTTCTCTTTGAGAGGTACAGGGAGGTAAATGGAAGAAGAAATGTCACGTTCAATCGGCCAAAATGGCATTTCATTCCTTGCACTACATCACGCTGACCAGACCTATTTTCCCTTTTGTGAAAATATGATGCCTGGAGCAATCACTTCTTTGAATTTAACACTTCAAAGTGTAATTTCATGAAGTGTGTTACTATTATTGGATCATTATCGCATTTCTGTTTGTTCGGTGGTAAGAAAGTTTGTAACACCGGGGGCGCACACACACACACAAACACACATACACACACACACACACACACACACACACACACACGCACACACACACACACGCACACAAAACACCTGGCATAATACTGGACTGTAGGGAACATAGTTGTGCCACAAAAAGTAAAGCCATTCCTTTGCCTGATGAATCTCTACCCTTTAGACAAGGCATTTAGCATATAAATATTGCATTATGCATGCAAATCAGGCAGCCCTCAAGTTCCCTGGGTAGGACTTTATTGACGATGACCTTGGTGGACGACAGGTGTTGGAGGGGGAATAATAGGTCTCCTGTCACCCACAGGTGACATAAAACTCCAAATTAAACGTTAGGACGCCTGGATTCATGTGAACTAAACAAAACGTGAATCACATCGGCAATAAGGTTGATTTTAATTATTAATGTGAATCAAGAGAATGTCATAAAATTTACTGTCGTAGTAAACGAAAAATACTGGGTGGAATACCGAATGAAGGGATATACAAAGGGCAGTACAGTGGAGTGGTGAGCACTTGACTAACCGCAGTGAGACAGTTCAGGAACTTAATTGTGTGTTGGAGAAGAGTGGCATTTGGGTGGATTCTCAACCGAGATTTGTCCCACAGTGTCCAAATTGTTGAGGAGTGTGAGCGTGACTGGTCAGCTGCATTTGGATTTACTTAATTTGGACATGTGCATCGGTTGTGCATGATTAAAATGTATTCAACTGATACATAATTTGAATATTCATGAGGGAAAGAGTTGAAAATTACACCAGATGACCACATTTTAATCATGTGCAAAGTCGTGTATTTTTTTTTCCCCTGTGTGTCTTCATGCACCAACCATGTGATTGACTGGTGATCTGTCCAGGGTGTAGTCACACATCTCCCACAAGCCAGCTGAGACTGGCTCCAGCTTCCCTGTAATCCTGAACAAAATGTGAACATTAATAGATGAATGGAGACTTGGCTTGACTTGACTAGACGTACACCTGTACAAAAATGAGCAATGCAGGATTATTTAAATGCCATAAGGTCACAGTACGCCAAAGATGTATAAAAGCAGTGATTGTCAACACTGTCATATAGATGACCAGGTGTCCCCTTTTCTCTGGATATATCTTCTTTGTTGACCAGACTGGGTTTTGAGGAGGACCCAGGTCTCCAAAGGCGTCTTCCTGCAGCGTTTCATCTTACTAAATGGACGCTTACATTATTCCAACGAACATTGTATAGCACCATATTGTGGGAAATGTTACCCACTCGGCATCCATTGCAGTCTCTTCATCCGGGAAGTGAGATTCTCCTTCTCAAGGCTTTAATTTTTTTCCTCAGATGGGTTTTTACAAGTGTTTGCTTGCCCTCCTGGTGGTTAATATCAGAAGATATCAGTAATATTTGTCACCCGTGGGCTTGTGAAGCCCATTGTGTCATGGTTCTATTTTGTTTTTGTTTTCAGTTCTAGCTGGAGCGGAGGGCGTTCCCTCAAGTGGCACACCTGTCTCGTATCATAATCATCAGACTATTTAAGGATCGTCAGATTATTCGTCTTGCTCACAAGTGCAATTTTCGAGACGCTCCATGATTATACTCCGTAGTTTTCTCGTCAGGTGAGATGTGCTGAGCAAGTGTAGGCATACTTATTATCTCCCAATAGTGGCTCCCTTCTCATTCCCCAATAGTATTTTGGTTTCTAAGTGTTAGTCTCGGTTTGTTCTATACACATTTTGGATTTTATTGTCCTTTTGTGAAAGAAGCTGCTTTCGTTTATATTCACTCTTGCCTTTTGCAAGCGTTTTTGTTTTTTCTTGTTCTATACTGGTTTATTGTGACCTGTGTAATTTGTTGTACTTTGAAAGTCCTGCATATTTCTTGTGAAAATAAATATTTTTGTCAAATTCTCATCAGAGTCTACACTTGTAGAGTCCAACATTGTCCGAAGATATCCGGACATTCCTGACACATTCAGACATCAGCATGATGATCAGCAGGCTGATGTGTCACTCCGGCAGTCTTCGCACCATTTGTAAGGTATGCTGAACTGCCCCACCCAACCCCCCAACCCCCAAAAAAAATATTTTGGTGGGGGAGGGGGTCAATTTTTGTGCCGACATAATTTTTGCATACAAGCCTATTACACACTGCTGATTGTTGTGAAGTGAGTTGAGTTTGCTGCCACCATCAAACGCTCGTATGTTGAATTTTCTGATTGCAAGTGAAAGCAAAAAACAATTGGCTGAGAGACTATTTCCATTCAATCTATGATTCATTGAGTTAAAATTGAAAATTGCAGGTTTCAGCCTTGTGAGAGGTTGTTTCTGTTAGATAAAAAGTATACTGTACAAAATATTTGTGGTGGGGGGTGATAGCTTTCTTTTCTCAAGTGTCACACCAGTTTTGGCTTTTTATGGTTCCCCTTTTATGTATTGACATTTATGTTGCAGGATTTTACAAGAAATGTAACAGAGTAGCACAATTAATCTTTCGATTCTCCCCAATAATTCTCTTCCTCCACCAACCTTTTCAGTGCTGAAATGTGCAAGCAAGTTAGCTATCCATAAGCTTTTTATTACACCATATTCTCAACAAAAGGGGTTTGTTAAGGATCCTCTCAATGGCCTCACTTGCCTGATGCACCGAACACTAAAGATAAATGAAATATATTTTTTCACTCAAAGCCCGCACTTGATTTGTTTCTGTGAACTGGGTCTTCATAGCCATCTAATCAATTTATCTGGAAGACTCATTATACTTTCAATTTTGCACATCAATTATTCTATCCTCCCAGTGGCTTCTTATCACCGTTTGATTATTAATGCGTGTCAACTAAATCAAAAAATCAGAAAAGGGTATTTTCCAGGGTCACAACGAGTTTTCGCTGAGCTACTCTGCAATCTTAAATGCAGCCGAACTTATTAAACTCATTCTGTTCAGGTGCAGAATCAAGTGCTTGTTGCAGTAAAGGGTGGTGCAAACAGGCCTTGTCATATTGCATAAGCAGACATTATCATGAGTACACTGGTGCAAAGATTGCACTGAGCAATGCATAAAGTAGCTGTGAACTTCTTAAGGCATGACACATTTCCCGTATTATTTGGACTAGGCACTCCAGTTTATAAGGTGTCTATTTTTATTGACACACGGTACATAATACTCTGCGAGGCTCCTGACTACGGTAGCCTTAAAGTTCCGACACTCCATCAAGCAAAGCGGCTTCATAGCTTACAAAATGTTAAATCGTTTATTTGAATTGTATATGTCACCATCAGGATTGTATTTTTGCTAATACGTAGTCTTTTGTAGACAGATGTAAATAATTTGGTTCGTGCTAGTCATACGGAAATTCTGATTTACATTTCTAAGACATGGTATGCAGGCAGCGTGGGATAAGTTACCACTCAGTGGGTGTGGATGGTTGTTGGTCTCTATATGTGCACTGCGATTGACTGGCGACCAGTTCAGGGTGTAGTCTGCCCAAAGTCAACTGGGATAGGATTCAGCAACTCCCCACAACTTAGTTTAGAATAAGAGGTGTTGAAAATGGATAGATGGATGGATTTCTTAGGCACAGAATCCAGAAGGGGTTCTAATTTTGGTCTGAGGAAACCTGTATACTCGCTCATGATTAGATGTGGATAAGAATGAGAAAACAAAAATGAATGTGAAAGTAAATAGGAAGGAATGTGAATGAAAGATGACAAACTGAAAAGCAGCCATGCTGTCTTCGCCCTTCACTGCAAACAAATGGATTTACTACCTATTAAAACATGTTGACTGCTTTTGAGGCGCTGTGTACCACAAGCAGAATGAATACCGGTACATAAGGCACATTGGCTTTAAAAATCTTTGAAAGTGTTTTAGATGAGCATCATAATGATTGGACTTTATTTTATTTATTTATTTATTTTGCTGGGTTCTCTCTGTCTATACCGTCTCCAACCTTCTTCTATTTGACTGCATTCCCGATAAATATCCATCACAATATAAACAACAACATTGGGTGTCTGTCAAACTCTCCTGTTGCACAGAGCAACTCTTTTGGCAGAAAAAAGCATACAGATTCACCATTCTGCATTACCGAGCAGCCTAACAGAACAAGTTAAAGAACATATGTTGCTTGAGCGGCATGGTCCGCCTCACAGTACAGAGGTCATAGGCTTGATTCCAGCCCTGACGTCCTGTGTGAAATTTGCATGTTCTCCCTCATGCCTGCATGGGTTTCTCCGGGAACTCAGGTTTCATCCCACATTCCAAAAAACAAATATGGTAGGTTAATGGGTCGCTCTACATTTTCATTTGGTGTAATTGAGAGTACGAAAGGTTGTTTGTCTAATTCTGCTCCACAATAGGCTGGCAACCAGTTCAGGGTGTACCCTACCTACATGCAAATTCCACACAGGAAGGCCAGGGCCAGAGTCGAATCCACGACCTCTCCACTGTGAAGCGGACATGCTTACCAGTCACCCATTGCACTGCCATTAAAAATACATAAACACATAAAAGATATGACTGCTAACTGCTCCTTTGTGGAAGAGGGAATAAGAGGAGCACATTAAATAAACATCCAGCCGGCCACTCAGCAAACATGTTTCTGGCCAAACTATCAGAAACAAACTGATGGTGGCATGAGAGTCCAAATCTCCAACAAACCTGTGCTCATAGTCCGGCACTATGCCACCCCACATTCATTACCTTGTGAGTTCCTGTGCTGAGGAACAAGCTGTGGCCTAATTGCTTCATTGTCTTTTCCCCCTAATGAAAATGAAAGATTTCAGACAATGGGAGGAAATTACATTTGCGTAATGGATGGCAGGCTTTTTTTTTTTGCCCAGCCGCTCTCCCGTGACTCCCTCACACTACTGCCTACCCTTAAAAGAAAAAAAAAAACCCTTGGCTGAAATGTCTGTAATGATGGATTTAGCTTTGGTGATAATTTTCTTAATTAAACAACACACTATTTAATTAAAAGCCAGTATGGTTTAATTATAAAGATTTTTCTGCCTTGTTTCTTTCACTCCCCTCCTTCCTACCTCTCTCTCCCTCACTGCTGATAAGGAATCAAGCCTGCGGTCTTAGAGCCTGGAAAGACAAATCAGTTGAAACATCTTTGTAATTAATAATGACCTAATGTCTTCACAGCCGAGACCTATCTTGCTTCATTTGATTTCTCACTTTAGTGGAATAAAATGGTTGTTTTAGTCTTGTCTTCTTTTCCTTCAGTCTCTCTCTGATTTGTGTTGACATGTCACCGCTATTGTGAGACAATTCATCTGAAGTAAAATGGCTTATGGTCTGGACTAGAGGATTAGAACAGGGATGGGCAACTTAAATGCCGGAGGGGGCCACCATTTTTCATCAGTGGTACTTGGGGAGGGGCGGGGGGTGGGCGGGGGACACAGAGGACAATGCATTTCTTTGGCAGATGTATGACAAAAATGCTATTTTACTATATGGACACAATAAATGCATACATGCAAAATATATGCGCTTAATACATTTCATTTTTGAAAATGTATTTTTCAGTGCATGTGGAGAGCCACTATCCCAACAATAGACAGTTTAAAGCAAACAATAATCACAAAATAACCACATAGTATCTATTTGTTTTCCAGCGTAAAGGGCTCTCTTGCATAAAAATTACCATTCAAGGATGGCACAAAGCTACTGAACAAGAAAACAGAATTATAGCGCCAGAACAATTTTTATACATTTTTACTTCTGACTGCAGAAGCTTAATGTCCACAAAATCCAAAATATTAGGCTGATCGTTCCAATTGTTTCAGTGGTTGACGTGATCAAAAGTGCAGTTGGCTCCATTAATTGTGGGGAAGCTTTGTCGCTGATTTCTGATGTTCAGCAATGTTACGCTTTACAGCACATGTTGAGAGCAGACTGCCCACGTTGATGTACGTCTGAAGTAGTAGTATGGCATACTGCAGTTATATGTATGTAGTGATGCAGTAATCATGACATAAGGTTATTATTGCTTCGAAAGATCGATGGAAATGCTTTGTATATGGCATTAAACTCTTTGTTGACCAGTTTACGTGCAATAATCATCCCTATTTTCAGAGATGCTGAGAAAGCTGGTAAACTGAATTTCAACAAGCAACTGCTCGTATCATTCTTGTGTTCATATCATCAAGATTACCTCATGCATTTTGGACCTAATATTGACCATTCCTAAATCAGCATTTCAAACTCAAAATCACAATTACTGTGGAGTTTGACTCCCAGTCGGGTCGCTCTTGAAGTGGGCTTTTTTAAGAACGCTGTCAATTATTTGAATATTGCTCGAGAAAAAAAAAACCAAACATACCTATCCAGGTCTGCAAATTTACAAAGTTTAATTCACTCTGATAAACAATTCAATTGGCTCACTCTGAACATGTTCAACAATGACTGACAAAGCTCACCACAATGTTGTGAAATTGAAAATTATATACATAGTATTCTTATGTTATTTTCAAAATGATATTAATCCAGATCTGGTGGATTTCCTGAAATATTAACAGAATATTTATATTCAGGAAACCACGTAATGAGACACAAACGTCCTACTCCATCTTGTTTTGCATGTGCACTTTTGATGGTACATTCACTTCATTAATCTCAAATCAAAAGTGCCGACATGCTCAGATGACCTTTGAATGTCAGTCTCTGATATTTACAGGTCAAACAGCCAGACAGGTCTGAAAGATTCTGCACAATTTATATCACCTTTTATTAATTGGCTGATAGCACCATAAAAATGAAAACCAGATTTACAAATATCGAGCGGCCTATAATCTTTTACATTATTGTACCTTGCTGAAACTAAACTTACTAATTATTGATTCCTGTGATGTTTGTCTTTCGTTCCAGATATTCGAACAAGTATGGTATTTCAAAAACACAATGTATTAATTAAATGGAAGTCGCTGATGGTGTAGTGGTACACTTGCCTGACTTGTGTGCTGGATCAGGTCCCGCTCAATGACGGTAAAAGAGGTGAGTGGGAATGGTTGTTTGTCTCTATATGTACTCCATGTTGCACAGTCGGCAGATGAGGGTTGCATATATTTATTACGGGTACTCCAGTTTCCTCCCACATCTGCAAAACACTCTTCTGAGATTAACTGAAGGCTCTTAACTCGGTGTCTAGACCAGGGGTCTCAATACTCAGTCCTAAAGGGCCGCTGTACTGCATGTTTTAGATGTGTCCCTCCTGCAACACGCCTGATTCAAATGATCAGGATAAACTCCAGGCTTCTTCACAGCTTGCTCTTGAGCTGATCATTTGAATCACACATCTAAAAAAGGCGGGGCAGTGGCCCCTCGAGGACCACAGCTGGACATGCCTGGTTTAGATCCTTTCACTCTCACAGGAATTTTACCGTGGAACTCCTCTTTTTGCTAGACTTGAGTTGGGAATGGAACTAGGGCCCTCAGCGTTTAAGCAAAATATGTCTTTTGAATATTCCTGAATTCTACTGATGTTTAAGGTTAATTACATTCACATCCATATATCCATCCATTTTTTTAATTCATCGATCCTCACAAGGTTCGTGGGCGTGCTGGAGCCTATTCCAGTAGGCGGGGGACACCCTGAACTGGTTGCGAGCCAAACAAAGGTTGTCCCTGTCATGACAGTAACCACAGATTTTATAAATAAAATGTGTAATGATGCCTTTTATGACTTGAAATAATGTATTATAGAATATGACAAAATCTTAATTTGAGAAAATGATGTGACGACAAAATTGATGTTTTTCTTTATGATTTATAAAAGGCTGACTGCAGTCTCACAAATCAGAATGTTTTATTCATGCATGAAGAAAATTGGTGCAATTAATTGTAAATTGTCACTTATTATCATCCTTGTTGCTGTTATGACATCATTGGTTTTGGAAAGGTTTGGCCTTTTTTTTTAATTTATTTATTTTTTTACCATCACCACTATTGTAGTGGAGTGCAATTACTGGTTCCCTGTCATGAGCCGGATTTACATAAATGCTCCAGGGATATCAGCCTCATGTGAATGCAAAGCTACGGAGCCCCTCTGGCACAAGGGGATGACACAAAATTTGCTGATCTGTACCCACAGTTTACTAATCTGTACCTACAATTCAACAATCTGTACACACAGTTTTTTAAAATATGTTCACACAGTTTACTAATCTGTTCCCATAGGTTAGCACATCGATAAAAAATGAAAAAGAACGCACACCAAGAAGAAAAGGTAGCATGACTTTATATTGAACGGATCCTGTTTAATGCTTTCTATGTGTCCGTTGCAGCTAACTGGAAGCCCAGTGGACACCCTGGAATTTTCACCCTTCCAAAGCAGGGCAAATAGTGTCTCACAATCGTGACTGTACCCCTTACATTTGGATAAATATTTTATTTTTCAACAGTAGAAAAAAATTGTACTACTACAGTGTAAAACAACCAATGTATAGCCTGTATAACAGTTTATACAATAAACAAATGTATTGTTACCTCAAAATAACTCAGCTTCCCTTTACATCTACAGTTATGAAGTTCTAAATCCAATATTCTTGGTATTATCCAACCTTGTCGTTATCGCTACAGGTTCTAAACATGCTAATAAACAACCGGGATTTGGTGGATACTAGTCAATCGACTGTGCGTGTGGTAGAGTTGTATGACATGTCATCTTACTTTAACAGAAACTTTATGTTTCAAATATGGAGTTAATTTTCAGTTCTGGGATCACTTTCTTTAATTAGTCTATTTCTTCTTTTAAATGCATGTATGATTTCATCCACTGCAGTGTCGAGGAAAGCAAGTTCTGTCACAGAGCACACGGAATCACGAGTAAGTCAACCGTTGCTGGAAAATCCGGGGTTGCTTAGAACACCGGGAAATATGGATGACAATGTGCACATTGGAACAAAGCAATGTTCATGGAATTGTTTGTGTTGGTTTTGATGATCTTTTAAAAAGCTCATACTTGCCTTTTTACTTAAGACTTTGCATAAACATACGTGGGCGTTTCCCATACCAGATAAGGGGAAGACGCCAAATCCCCTGCGGACCTTAAGTCACAACGTTTTGTTTATTAATTGAATTTAAAATCTTCATTCCTACATACAAAGCACGACATCCAGGCACCAACATACCATAAAGAGCTTGTAGTGGCTTATCGGCCAAGAACGCTACAGTCCCATGGCTTATATATACTTGCGGTTCCAAGAGCCTTTAGCTATCACGCTTCTCGCCTGTGGAACCATCTTGCTGATACACTCCTGAGGGCAGTAGTCAGGAATGAGTCATTCTTGCTCTAGCTCATCCCTTACTCATACAGGCCACACCATGATTGACCAAAGATGTTGAATGCAGATGCTAATTGTCATATCAAGATGTTGTCTGTTTAGAATAGCCTGCATTGCTGCAGAAGTTGAAGGGGGGGGGGGGGGTCAGCCTGTTGATCAAATTGGTCTGCATGGTTATTGTTCCAAAAGGAAGCCTCTTCAAGAGACGATGCCCAAAAAACGATTTGCTGAGGTCAAGCATATTAAGGACAAGGATTTCTGAAACCGGTGGCCCGGTTCCAGTGGTTAGCGCGTCGACCTCACAGTGCAGAGGTATCAGGTTGGATCCCAGCTCCGGCCTCTCTGTATGGAGTTTGCATGTTCTCCCCGTGCCTGTGTGGGTTTTCTCCGGGTACTCCGGTTTCCTCCCACATTCCAAAAACATTGCATGGCAGGCTGATTGAACACTCCAAATTGTCTCTAGGTGTGAGTGTGGATGGTTGTTCATCTTTGTGTTCCCTGCGATTGGCTAGCAACCGGTTCAGGGTGTCCCCCGCCGACTTCCCGAAGATGGCTGGGATAGGCTCCAGCAACCCCTTGTGAGGATAAAGCGGATCAGAAAATGGATGCCTGGATGGATTTCTGAAACCATGTCCCGTGATTCGATGAGACCAAGATACATTATTTTGGTTCAGATAGTGTCAAGGGTGTATGTTGGTAACCAACTGCAAAGACAAGTGTGTCTTGGCCTCTGTCAAGTATGCTGCTGGGAGTCTCATGGTCTGGGTCTTCATAAGTGCTATGCACTAGGAAGCTACAGTTCATTAGTGCAATTGCGAATGCCAATATGTAATGAAGCAGTGCATGATCCCCTCCGTTCAGAAACTGGGCTGCTGGGCAGTATTTCCATATGATGAACTCCAACTCCAAACTAATCTCCAAGTGGACCACTGATTCCCTCAAGAAGCTGAGGGCAAATGTTGGATTTGCGTCTTTAAGAGGGGCGGGGCTGCCACTGACAGGTAACTGTTGGCATGACGTCTAAAATGTTTGTTCAATTGAAAATCGCTCACTTCGTCGTCAGCATGGCCCCAATGGTAAGCTACGTTTGTGTCCGTTTTGGTTTGACACATCTGTAGAATTATCTTTTAGATTCAATCATGCCTGCTTGCTTTGTTTGTCTGCTTTGCTTTTTGTCCGTAGCGCTTTATTTTTGCTGCATCGCAATCACATTAGTTGCTGTTCGCGATCGGCATTCTAAACAACGTGGGCAAAGGTTATAAAGTTGGGTCTTGCAATTGCGGTGGTGTCTTTGCTTTGTTTTTTTTTTTGTTGGAGTGTTGCCATGTCATGTTTGTCCGGCTGCACTGGAAAGTTTGAAAGATAAATTTTCGTAACTGCTGGAGTCAATCGTACCGGCACTCCGCTTCCGGGTTTGACCGTTGGGATTTGTAGTCCTTTTGTTCGGTTCCGCTTGTATGGTTTCTTACGTTTACACTATGATTGAATAATGATGACAATAACAATACATGTAAAATCATGGTTGATAAAATTATTCATTATTGTTAAGATGAAGATATTAATTCATTCGTGTCAATTATATACGTTTACATTGTGATGCATGAAGATAGATACATTTATTTTGTTGCATTTATGTGTACTTGAGGTTATTACCTGCTGCTATATGCTTCAATAAATGATCAAAAAAAGTACAGAGCGAGTAATCCTTCCATGCTGACTGACGATCCCTATTCAGAGGGCCGTGAAAAATGGGAATAACTGAACAGCAAAGGTGGCAGACTGGCTATGAATATTTTCATACAGAAGCTCTATTGAGAATTTGTGGGACATTTTCCAACAAAAGGTGGAGGAGCACCAGGTCTTTAACACCCATGGGATTTGTAACAGGAGTAGAAGAGGGTTGGGATAGTAACCTGTGACCCTCCAGTGAACTCTGTGCCCATGAGGGTTGCTCTTGGTTATAGAGATAAATACAGCTTCGGTGCTTGAGAATAATGGTGGGCCCCAGAAAATAATGACACTTTGGGCAAAGTTTCATCGTTTCATTTATTTCCGTCATGGTTGTCCTCACTTTTGTTGCCAACTGTTTTGACATTAATGGCTGCGTGTTGAGTTATTTTGAGGGCACAGCAATTTACAAGAAGCTCACTTTATATTGAAGTAAAGTCTCTTTTTTTACTGTGGTCTATGAAAAGATATGTAGATTTTTTTTTTCAAGGTGAGGAGTTTAGTCGTTTTTGTTCGAAACAGTTTATGCCCTCATGTCTTATAAAATCTTTTTTTTCTTCAGACTGTATACACATATTTGTAATTTTCATGCTTATACTGTATTTTATGTTCATGTTTTTAGATCTATAAATTTTCGTACTGTGTTGTTATACATCGGAATTGGCGGCCATTTTATTGAGGTTACAACTGACCTATCTCCTTTTATTGAGGTTACAACGAACTACCATTATAATTTACAAATTCGTTATGTCCTTCGACGTATGTTGTAATGAGGTTCAACTGTATATTTTTTTAAATCTCAGAAGAATTTTTTTTGTTGATAAAAGTTGATCAAATGTTGACACTGGTGGCTAAAGGACAGCATCCCATCCTGCGCGTGCGTTAGGGATGGAGTATGTAAAAGTAAAATCCAGAACCAAACCCAAATCTCAATAAGAAAAAAAAAAGTTTTATTTCATTGAAAAATGGAATATGGTCTTTTTAAATCAGTCAGATGCAATGTCCTTCACGTCAGGTTTGAGAAACCCTCACAGTTTGTGCAACTGTTCTGCTTTCACCTTCCTTGAATGCAAGCATTCCATTGAAATAAGAAAACATATGTCATTAAGGAGAAAAATAAAATCACCTTACTAGCTGGATGCCAAAGACTGATTTGTGAAATGCAGTCTCGGATGCTTATAGTTATTTGCAAAAGTGTCTGTTTGCGATGAAACCACTTAGAAGGGACTCAAGTGCTGCTCATCCTCATGTTTGCATTTGTTCAGCTTCATATGTCAGCCTCCACTGACAGCAGCTTGACCTATTTCTGTAAACCCAAGTTTCGACTCAGTAGAGTGGCTCAGCAGAGCCAGAGAGGTTAATCATGTTGTGTTTGAGTCAAACTAGGCCAGTTTGATGAGGGCGAAGAAGTTGAAAGAAACAATGTTGCATATTAAGTGAATCATCTCAAGTTGATCCTCAAGCCTTCATTTACAACCACCCGACAATATAACTCCAATACATTTTGATCCTAAACTCCAGCTCCTGTCGTTTTGACATTGTCAGATAATGAGGGCATTTCTGTAGTTGATTTATGGCTGTTCCGGGCAGATCACTGTGACAGTATGTCAGAGGTTGTTCAATAGGCTTGATATGTAGGGCTTTAATGAGTGGACTGTTTTCACTGTGTTGGGGGTTCAACCCTTATCGTGGCTCACACAAATGAAACGATATACAAAATGGGTACTCTCTGTGCCTCAGGCGTTAAGGCAGAAAGTGTGGTCAGACGAAAGAGAATTTAACATAATCTAATGCGACTTGGACCCATGCCTTGCACCACTGTCATGCTTGTGTTTCAATCTCAGCCTATATTTTCTTTCTTTCTTTTCTTCTTTATTTCTGTTTATATAATGTTTTTCTTTTATGAATACAATTTATTCATAACCATTTTTCAAACATTTTTATAAAGGTATAAATATTTTAGACAACAGTTAACATTCAGTTTTTTTTAATATAGTGTATCAGGTAGTGTGTGTGTGTGTGTGTGTGTGTGTGTGTGTGTGTGTGTGTGTGTGTGTGAGAGGGAGAGTGCAGGCATGCTTGTGGGGACATATATCTGTGTATGTTGGGGGAAAGGGAGGGTCCTCTTTGTATGTTGTATTTTGGATATTTTAATTACAGAGTACTTTGAGTTGTATTTTTATGTCTGAAAAGTGCTATATAAATAAAAATTTGATTGATCGATTAAAGTTCTTACAGAGTCATCATACGAAAAATAAATAAAAGTTGGTCTTAAACTATTCTGGACTTTAGTTAGACCCCATTTTTTTTTACATGGAAGACTTATTAAATTTAGGGTTGGCAAGCATTTTTGGAATCCAGCATGACATTTCGGCTGCAAACCTCAGGGGATGGAGATAGAGCAACCTACATGGACAATAAAACCCCCCACTTTCTGACACAGGGCTTTGGGAGGTTTTTTTTTTGCTTTAGAGTCAAGACTGGCACACAGATTATTTTGTAGCGTACATGTGTCATCACTGCTTGATGACAATGGCCTGTTAGTTTCTCTCAGTGTGACCCTGCTTCCATGGCGTACTCTGTGACGTGTGATCTGTTGTCTTGGCATTGTTTGTGTCATTACCTTTATGTTTGAACCACCTCTCATTGTGTATTGATTTGTAGCTGAGGGCTTGTTTTCAGTTGCCTGATGCACTGCATTTACTGTACCAGCCGCATGCTGTTTTATGCCGGCAGCTTGCATTTCAGACAGCTTAACCAGACTTCCATGACCTAGAAGTTCCTTTCCTGCCATGTCGGGCTCCCACAACGGCAACCTGCATAGACTTGCAGCGTTGTATTAGTTGTGTATTAATTTCAAAATCTGTGTCTGTACGCTCACAATTCTTTGCTAACATGTAAATCTTGGTATGGTAGCTTTCCAGATCTCTCTAGTTTTTCGACTTGATATTGCGCATTATTTTTCCGGTGAAAAATACCATCTGAGCTTCGGTTTCGTATCTGTATACGTGTCTGCTTGTGCCGCCAAAGTGTCATAGATATGCACGCATTCTCCTGCAAAGTCAAAAATCAGTCTTTTAGCCAGAGGTGGGCATTTTACAAAATTTTGTCTACAGTATGAAAAAAAAACATTCAGTCAGCAAATGAAAACCACAGTGACAGACTGATGGGCATTTGGTCAGTACTGACGGAATGACCACCTCTGCTTTTAGCCTATCATCTTTGTAATGGTTCATGGCTGTAGTATACTTTTCGAACGTTTAAATCAATTATTATTATTATTATTATTATTATTTTAAATGGACAGCTGTATACAGGTTAAATTCTGATTGCCTGTGCGACGTTTCATGCTTCCAAATAAATCAGCAACAACGGACAACAGAAATGATGAACAATGTCTATTAGTGAAGAATTTTCAGGCACTCACTAGAGTCTTCACACACTGCTTGGCTGCAGTATGAATTTTCCACAATTAGTTCGTACTAAGACACTCTAACAGGGTCATAAGGATCATGACTTACACTGGCCTTCATGCGGACATTAAATACCTCATAATACAAATCAATCTTCGAAGTCAGGGATTCAGCCTCTAGCGGAAAGAAATTCACTCTCCTCGCTTTCAGTACTTTTGGGATTGACTGCATAATCTAAATTCTGTACTTTAACCCTGGAGAACCCAAGAACCCTTTTCCTCTTTGGAAAATGATGAATTTTACATTAAATGACTGCTATATGTTCACTGAACACCAAAATATATGTTTTTCCAAATAGTTAATGCTTTAATCCTAATTTAGGATTCGGGCCAAATTTGACCCTTTGGGATTTAAGGGTAGCATTTGAGTAGCAGAATTTATATGGGCCAAATTTGACCCCGTGGCTTCTCCAGGGTTAAACAGAAATAATATAATTACTGCATATTGTTGGATCAGGTATGTTGTCTCTGACTGTTTTTTTCCCCTTTTTTAGACCAAACACATAATGCAGACATTGATTCAAAATACGCCATCTGGTTCAGTCTTGCTTGACTTCACTTTCTGTTGCTTCATGCGAGACAACACAGCTGTCTCATGGCCCGAACGAAATAACTGATGGAGGTGTGAAAAATCCTTGGAGTAGTGATGAGCGATACCAGACAATTTTGATTTGATAGAATAATGATGATATTTTGGGCAATGCTTTTCAAAACCAATAATGATGCTGTTACTTAGTGTGATGTGTATTTTTTTTATTTTTTAAACCACAAATTATAAAACTCATGATGACAACCGAACATATAACATGTTTAATGTTTTGTTCATAACATATTAGTAACAGTAAATTATATTTATTTTGAATGATGTGTGAAAGAGGATACTTCCGAAGGCACACTTGGACTTGACGTGAACGTCTGACAAGCCACCACGACATTCAAAACAAGGACATGAGAGAATTGTCACTAATGAACACACAAATAAGTAATGAACATAAACACAAACATAAATATGATCATATTTGGTTTTGATTGCTTTCCAGCTCCAGCTGGAGTGAAGGGGGTTTCCCTCCAGCAGGTGCAGCTGTGCCTCGTTTCCCGTCAGGACCTAACAAATATGAATGATTTCAACTCAATGACATATACTTTGCCAAATGAACCTTTGGGGATTCATCAAACAAATGTCTGACAGAAAAGCAAATTATAAACAAGATCATTCTGAGTTCAACTGATTAAAAAACAAACAAACAAAAACAAATACAAACACGCATTTGAAAATGCTTTACAGCACAAGATCAGTGATCAGGAACAGCAGAACATTCACATTTGTCACACAGCCTCATTTGTGATCCAAGATTTGGCACGTATGCCTCATTACTGAATTGTCCGGCCAATATGGACCCTGCTGACTGTAAGCATTTGCACGTGGCTTGATCGAGCAAAGGGAAGCTTGTTAGCCATCCTGAGCTCTGATTACGTGGGATCATGGAAGCTCGAAAATGTTTGACTTCAACTGTAGATGATGAGTCCACACAACAGATCAGACATCTGCCCAATTTCTGCTATGGGTAATTCATCCGTCATTGAATCCATTTCTTTCAACCCAGTGAATGAATTTTTTAGTCGTCAACCCAACATTGTCTACCTTTTTTCTTCCCCTATGCTCATTGGTATTCAACCAACTGCCGCTCACTTATTCACAAGGTAACTATAAAGGGGGATTTATCATTTGCTTACCGATAAGGCTGCCGCTTGGGCCATGGCGGTGAGTAATCATTGTCCATCTGTGTGTTCGCCATCCCCCTACCTTTCTCACTGAAATGAGGAGGGTCTTTGATCATCCACTCAAGGACAAGGAAGTGGGTTGCTGAATGCAGGATTTTTAAACAAAAATGATTTATTATCAGCTGAGTACACTGGTGCCCTGTAATAACAAGTGTCTTGATGTTGGTGTTCTGGAGAAACAAACTCTCCCTTGGCCATTTTTTGTCTTGAAATTTGAGACGCAAATACACTTTCAGACACCTTCTGCTCGAATTCAGGGGTGCCCATTACGTCGATCGCGATCAACCGGTAGATCCCAAGTCGATCGCGAGGGGTGTAGAGGAGAAAACAACCCAAACCACCATTTGTGTGTCTTTGTGCATGTTAGTCATATACTTTTTGTGTTAACGTACACTGCATCCTAATCATCCTGTCAGTCTCATTTTCACAAAATTATTTAAAAAAATAAAATAAAATAAAGCAGGTAAACCTTTAACCTACAGTGGCGCGTGACCTGTGTCACTGGAAGTTCTTAGCGCTCAACAGTCTGCAATTGCAGCTTCTGATCAGAGCTGTTGCGCTATGTCTTTTATCATTATCATTAGTCTCATTCAGAATTTGTTTCGTGTACAATTCACCGAGGGCACGGGCAAAGAATAGGAATCTAGAGGGTCGAGGGAAGCACTTTAAAACGGTATGTGTGAGCTACGATAGTTAACAGGCTGCAAAAGTGCGTCGCATGCCTCCATGTCAGGCTGTTGCTCATCATTCCGTGTGTGTGTGTGTGTGTGTGTGTGTGTGTGTGCGTGTCTTTAGTATCATAATCAGTGCTCCATCTGAATCTGAGCCAGAGGATCCATTAGGGCTGATTGAGGAGCACAAGGGTACAGACGTTACCCTCAAAGAAGGTTAGGATGACAACACACACACACACACACACACACACACACACACACACACACACACACACACACACACACACACACACACACACACACACACAAAACCACAATTTAAGAAAAACAAGGAAGAACAAGACATGTGTTGCAGAGAGAAGTGGCTGTAAAACTGAACAAAATCCAGATGTGACCCCACAATTTAAGAAAAACAAGGAAGAACAAGACATTTGTTGCAGAGAGGAGAAGTGGCTGTAAAACTGAACAAAATCCAGATGTCTAGGAGTGAGGCTGGGTGAGAGACTGGTTTCGCAGTAGGGGCCCTATTTTTATTAACAGGTGCATATATGCTCAATGTAAAAACGGACACATCCTCCGTGCTATGCCTCACAGGGTGTTCCGGCGAACCAAGGGCGTTTTCTATTACATGACACACACCAGACAATTGGGGGACAGAAAGTACACTACACTTTCATCCAGGTGAATTTTCTATTACATGACACCGTCACACCAGACAATTAGGGGACAGAAAGTACACTACACTTTCATCCAGGTGAAACCAGGTCTAAGTTTTGGGCGCAGGTGGTGTTATGGGATAAACCAACATCAGAAAATCAAAAACAGACATGACTTTTTTCTTGACTCATTTCATTTTTTATACTCACCTAAGGCACTGGAACTCCTCAATTGTACACTCAACGGACGATCAAAAAGGGTTTAATCAATAAGGATAAATCAATAGATACAAAGGGCTTGAAGCTAGCACGGCCAAAAGAAAAATCAATTTTCCAGCAGACTGACTTTTGTTCAGCTTGAAAAATCTGTCACAATAGCCTCTCACCGTTATCCTAGCTTTGCTTCCTAAAATGTCATTTTGATGAGGAAACAACAGTATGCTCTGAATGACTTATTATATCTGAACAATACTTTTTTGGGGAGTGGAGGGGGGGATGCAAGCACAACAGCATTCACAAAATAAATCTTGGGAGAACTTTAAGGCAGACAGGACTTTAAGCCAATTTCTCACAAATGGGCAATAGAATGGTAGTATATAGAGACGGCACACAATAATGATATGCTGTGTAATTTTAGGTGTTAATGGAGTGAGGGTGCAGTCAGCTATTTCTGTATTGACCTTAGAAAAGACATGCACTTAAACACGGCCAGTCTATCAATTCATGCAAACATTTTTATTTTTTCTCATGTGTTCACGGTTGGGCTGGTGACTAATGGTGGTTCCCCACGATCATCAAGCTTTGTAAATTGTGTATTGATCAGCCAAATAATTCATAGGATATCAGTGTGGTCACAACAAAAATGCAAGAAAGAAAGGCAAGTTCAATCTGCAAACTCAGGCACCTTCAGAGGTCCACTCAGATTTTATTAGCACAAAAGTCATTAGAGAGGCTATATGTGCAACATAAAAGTGTGACAGTTGCTAACTACACAGAGGGAGAGAGAGAGAATGATCGAGAAGACCAAGGATATTGTAATCGCTGCATCTGTTGTTGCTCACTGAGCATGTTTTACAGCCACTGCCTTAATTATATTTTATTGGACCTTACATAGTACATGCAATAGAGCCCCTTTTCCACTACAATGTACTTGCAGTGTTTGCCACAATTAGAATCAACTCACCCAGTTTGGGATCATTGGATTGTCACTACAAAAGAAGACTTGGCTCAGTTTTCACAGGGGATTGCTCTCATTTCCCTACCAAGGTTTCCCTCAGAAAGCTTTCAAAGGGTGATGATAGAGAAGCCGACCGGCTTCATATTCAATATTTCATTTTTGTGTCATTGAGAAATGATCATGATAAATAATCATTTGTCAATCATGTCGTTGTTGTCGTTATTTATTTATTTATTTATGTATTTATTTTTAATGCCACTGACAAACTGATGTTAGAGCAACAATAATTAAAGTACACCCTTATTAAGGGCAATTGTCTTTCAATTCTCAAGGAAGGGGAATATTTGCATTGGACTGTTGGGCAATAAAATATATGGGAAAAATAAATGTTAAAAAATGAATAAAAAGACTCAGGGTCTGTTAATTATTATTAAGAACAACAACATTCAACAAATATTAACAGAACACATACACGACATGGAGTATCTGTAGTGGCAATGATGTAAAATGATGTCTTTCATTTCCTTCCTTGCCTCCTTCTGTCCCATTATCCGTTAATTTTCAATTTTAATTGATTTACCTATTTGAAAAACTCTGTCAAGCGCATTACAGCAGGACTGTGTGATACAAGTTAAAAATTTCGTTGCGACTAGAAAAACTGTTTGCGACCATGAAAACTGCCGACGAACATCTTTTTGACTGATGAAAAAACAGCATTCGGTGCATGCGAGCAAACTCGCAAACCTGTGCTACTCAGTGAGATATGGGCTCAAATAACGCCGCGTCAGTGATGGCTGTTGTTCACCAATCAGTTAATTTTCAACGTACAATTGGTCATTTGTACCAGTTTTCAATTGAATATCTTTGTATGACGGTAGTAAAGCTGTTCAAATGTAAAGATGATTAATTATTATGATTATTATTATAAATATATATATTTCTCAAAATCTAAATTGTGGCAATACCAGGAAACAAGTCCAAAATGAACAGTGCTGTATTACAGCATGTAACACGTCACAGTGATTACATGAACTGGTCAAAAACATCCAATATGGCCACATACAGCATATGTCATTATTTTGACACATAATCGGATTACATGTTGTTTTCAGGAAATCAGATGCCATTGAAATTTGCACTATTAAGGTACCGTTATATTAAAAAATGAAGGAAAATGAACGTTCAGTGGCATGTTCCCTTTAAACTCTTGGGGATTTATTTTTTAATTTATTTCAGATTTTTGCCCAATTTAGTTCAAATTTAATAGCCAATTCACCCATCTCAGCCCTTCTACTGAGAACATTTGCACATCACCCTGAAAGATTGCAGTAAAGTAAGACCCCACGCCCAGTAAGCAAGCACTAATGTGTACTGTAGCTTCCTATCATGATATGGCCAGACTCAGGTCTCACGAGACCAGGGTTCACACCCTTGGCCCTTATAGCATGATTGATGCTGATACGCCGGACTGCTACATCACCACCGACCCCCATATTTATTGTTTCCGTCTGACTGCAAATGGGCCTAAAGTCCATAAAAGTGAATAGATCCATTAAATGAACTGTCACATCTGGTGCTATAAAACAGTGTATCATGAGATATTTGTGGAGGGAAATATATATATTTTTTAATGTTATAATGAACATGGTCTACATCAAGGAGCTGATAGTCCCTTTCTTGGCCTAGTTTAAGAACAGTCAATTAAAGACCTAATTTTACTGTATGGTGGGGTGAATCACAACATTGAGATTAGAAACTTTCCAGCCGTCACATTGTTTCCATGAAGAATATATTTGATTTAACAAAACTGGGAGATACCCTCTACATTTAGTTAATCAACAAAAAAATACAACCTCACGTGATCATGAAAAGTATCGTCTTAGCCTTCTCTTCAACTTCTGTTCCTCTTGTTATGACCCTGTGAGTCATTTTTTGTTTGTATGCGTTGTGCTGCAGTGTCCCCTCTCTGCTTGGGGTTTTTGTCTTGATTGAGTGAATTCGGAGCAAGTGTTGCACGTTCAGCCTCACCTGATTGCTGCTTAGGGATTGGTTGAGGAGTGGGTCCGCTGACCTATTTGAACAGCGTACCCTATATCTCCTCTCCAGCCGTTCCATCACCAGAAAATGTCAGCAGGTTGCTTGGTGGTGAATGGTCTTGAAAACCGTATTCTAGTAGCAATCGGGTAGTTTTGTGCTTTGTGTAGATGTCCGTGGAGTTTTTTGGAAGCTGTAACACGACCCCTGTACGTACAGTAATTGTAAAAACCAGCAGAGCTAGTAGGAGTGATGGAGAAACCTGTTTTGTTTTAACCCCTTTCCTCCTGTTCTTTTTTTGAAGGAGGTAGGTTAGTCATTTATTTATTTAGCTATTCTTTTTTTTTTTTGTTTCGGTAAGGTAAAGATTAAATTAGTACATTGTTGTTTATCATTTTCTTCTTCTGAAGACAATGAAACTGCTTTATATGAGCTCAATTGACTGATGTCGCTGGCCTTTCTGGGACTGGGAAGACTGCGGGAGCAACGATGTGTCCAAGGTTTCCCCCAGATTGGGACATAACACTCTGCGCACATCCACTCTACCCACTTTGATCATACAAGGAACCTTTCATGTTAAAGTCATCTTCTAGTCACTGTACACCGGCTGTACAGTTGGGTAAGGATCGGGCGCCCACTCCGTTGCTAGGCATAAAGCTCTACTGCGGCATACTCTCCCTACTATTTTCCCTTTCCTCCCACACGCACACACACACACACACACACACACACACACACACACACACACACACACGCACACTGCTTTTCCTCCTTTGAGGTCTGCTCATGCGACACAAAATTAGTTTGGCTCTGCTTTTGCTGCCATGTTCAAAGTGTTCATAATTTTTGAAACATGTACATATTTATACATGCGATAATGCCTCAAGTAGGAGCTTTAGTAAGAGTGCAGCGGGTTTGGGACAGTATGTGTGCGTGTGTGAGCGCACGCGTGCGTTGATGCAGTTACTGTGGTAGCTTGAATGGCATCCTGTTCGATGACCAAGGACTCACTGAATTTTATTGTTATACCAGCACAGACTTCCACATGATTATATTTGGAAATATAAATTTGTGTCATTATTGGTGGAGCGTATTTTGAGTGACAGGTGAAAGTTGAGCCGACACTGTTTTCAGTCGGTTCAGCAGACACACCTACAGCATCTGAGGGCAGGCCACATTTTATATCCTTGTCAATTTTTCTTTTGGTCATTTAAATTCGGCATGGTTGATAACAAGCACTCCTCTTGGTGGTGTTTCAAATTTACGAGACATATTCATTTTCAATTTCAATTAGATTCTTCAGCCTTGTTAATTGTTTTGCCACCTGATGTAATTTTGTTGCCACCTAATGGCTACTCCACAATGTTGCCCATAACAATGAACCAGGCTTTTCACGAGTGAGATGTTTCTTGGGTCGGTTCTGCATATTAATATTGTTACCAGTTCCATTCTCATTACTCGCTACTCTCTTAATGTCACATTGGCTGGTGTTTCTGATTCTACAGAAAAGGGGTGGCCAACCAGTCAGAGACTAAGAGCCAATTTTTTTACTATGTTACTGCAAAGGGACACACACACGTACGCACACACACACACACACACACACACACACACACACACACACACACACACACACACACACACACACACACACACACTTTTTTGCACAAAGATCGACTTTTGGAGCGACCAACTTCCCACAATCGACCCGATTGCGCACGTGCAAGCATATGAACACACACACACACACACACACACACACACACGACCATGCACTCACGCACATATGCATGCACGCCCGAACATAATTAAAAACTAAAGACACAAACACACAAATCTTTTTTTTTCCCCATTTCCTCCTCCCACCGCTCGCGGTCGACTTGGGACCAGTCTGCTGGCTCTTGGTCGATTGCGATCGACGTATTGGGCACACCAGCCTGAAAAACAGAGGTAATTCGCTGACTAGCTTAGCACTGAGCGCCGTTGTCTGCGCATGAGCAGTGATTCTGTCATCTGATTGGTTGCCCTCTATGTCAATCAAGCATACCTGTCAACTTGTACGCTTTCCCCGTATTTTATACGTTTTTTTTATCATTTCAAATCACGTACGGCGTATTACAACTTTTATACGGGGAAAAAAAAACAATTGTGAACTGATCTCACAAAGACCATTTCGGCTCAAATCCAGATCGTCTCACCTGCTGGTAGCCAACGACAATGCCGTCATCGATCGCTACTATTGTCACGGCAAACCAGCAAAAGTAATCCTCAATCGTATATTTTTTTTCATCGCTGCGTACGGTCGGATTGATAAAGCATGATGTGTGCATGCGCGGTCAGCCGTTGCACGGGTTTTTGTTGCTTTGTAAGGGGAATCATAATCATTTATAAGGGCAGCTATTAGCTGAGGTTGACGGGTATGATCAAGTAACGGGATTGATGATAGGCTGACATCATACGTTCTGTGTATTAAGCACCGTTGTCTGAATGGCAGCGCCAGCGCCGAGGCGTTTTTGACAGTTGTTGTGTGAAAGCCCGGCAGCCGCATTGAACCAGCCAAAGAGCTGCATGCGGCTCACGAGCCGCGGGTTGGCCACCCCTGCTATAGTAGATACATAGTCTGCAGAACTGAAAAAGTTCAGCATGCTGTGTTTGATTTCAGGGGCTTTTACAGTAACCCCTCTTTCCACTTATGTGGCTACGCTTTCTTCCGTTACATTGACTGGTATGGAACAATGTGGTGTGTAATGTATGATTTTATGATATCAGTGTTCGCAGACGTCTATGCTTAATAAAGAAAATGTTTGTAAATACTGTCATGTAAGAATTTGTTGTGGTGAAGTGAAGGCAAACATGCACGCAAGGCAGAGCAGCAGAGTAGTGGAACATTAAAAAATCTTTCCAAAAAAAGGAAACAACTGGGTTGTAGGATCAATGATCAATAAATAGTACATGCAAAAAAAAAAAAAAAAAAAAAAGATACTAGGAGCACTCAGAATGAGGGAGACAGACTCACCACCACGGATGTAAGACCAATGAAAGGACATGAGACATATGACCGGACACATGACAATAACCAGAGCTATAGTACATGGAATCTGGGAACCAAATACAGAGTGACACGACTAGGGCGCAGAAGACACAAGTGGAAGGAGTGTGACCAGATTGTCTCATACAAGGGAAGCAGGACTGAGAAGAACAGGTGGGTACAAGAAACTAATGGACAAAGAAAGCATGACTACTAAGCAAGAAAATCATAGTAAATCCTAAACACACACGAGCAGATTATGACAGAACAAACACTTCCCTGAATTGACAGATTCCAGACATCCCAAAACACGATGCAAGAAAGGGCAGATCGGGGGACTTGACTGGAATTTAGAAATAAGGTCAGAGTACCGGGTGGACAAGATCATCCAGGAGGCCAACGGGATGACCAGAATTCTTTAGATCCAGTGTGGTGGCAGCCGGACCCCCATGCTTGTGGGACTTACTGAGGCTTTTCAAGGAGGATGACCTGGCACCACGGAGTTCTTGAGGCCTTTCTGGGGTATCGGGTACACTGGGCCCAGCAGAGCTGCCGGGGCTTTTCAAGGGGACTGCAGGGATGCAAGGCCAAATGAAGCTGCCCCACATGGTCTTTGCTGATGAGCCGGGACTGATGCCGGCCACAGATCATGCACCAGTGAAGCAGGGTTGGATGGCAGCCATTGGGCCATGGTATTGTGTAATTCCTGTCTCAGTGCCTAAACTGTAGTCATGCGCAATCACAGAGCTAAAACTGGAGCTTTCGGCAGCCACAGAGCCAGAACTGGAGCCTTGAGCTGCCACTGAGCCAGAACTAGGGCTGTATCAGCCTGCTGCCATCAAGGTTCAGGGACACCAGAAAGAAAGGGTGCAGGGTGGCATGTGCAGGCACTAGAGAAGGGAACATATCTTGAATAGAAGAAGAAATTTGCACCACTGGAGGTGGAGTGATGGACATCGGACATTTACTTGGGCATTTCCATTGGCCACCATGCGATGTTTCTATACGAATGGACAAATTGGTATTCAGGTAACATGTCAGAAAGGGAACGATAGGACGCAGACATACATGTATCAGATAAAGGGAAACCTGACAATGTTACAATACTCTGTTGTTGCCGCTCAGTTTTTTTTAACTTACTCTTGCGGTCACCGTGGAGAGTGTTGGGTGGTGAAATCTCCTAATATCATCAGCAAGGTATTTCAACTCAGGGGAGAGGGTGAAATATTATTCTTCACTTGTCACCATTGCCAAATCATTTTGCTAGTCCCATGCTTGTTACCCGTTCGGCCAATTCTGTCAATCGTTTTCATTCGATATTTTACTTGTACGTTGTGCTATATTTTCTTTTTTTTCTTAGCCTTATATAAACCTTAGCTTTTGTGTTTTAGTTTGTACCAGTTGCCTTCCGTGGCACGGTGGTTGACTGGTTAGCACGTACATCTCACAGTGCAGAGGTGCAGAGGGGGTTGATTTCAGTTTCGGACCTCCCGTGTGGAGTTTACATGTTCTCCCCGTGCTTGCGTGGGTTTTCTCCGGGTTCTATGGTTTCATTCCAAAAACACGCACGGCGGGTTCATGCAACACTCCAAATTGTCCTTAGATGTGATTGTGAGTGCGAATGGTTGTTCCTCTATGTGTGCCTCGCAATTGGCTGGCAACCAGTTCGGAGTGTACCCTGCATACTGCCCGAAGGAAACATGCACCACCTGTCTTGCGAATGTTTGTTCAAGGGAGTTAAAACAGGCAACAGCAGGCCTGCTTGAGTAGACAGCATTGACTATGTATGTACAGTAGGTGGTGGCATGCATCAAAGAGACACGAGAGCAGGGGTGCCCGACCAGTCGATCACGATCCACAGGAAGCCCACGAACTGGTCCCAAGTCGATCACTGGGTGGGGATCTAGTGAAAAATAGATAAAAAAAAAAAAGATGTGTGTCTGTGTGCGTGATATTAATATTCTATATTTTGGTGTTAGTGCACACTGCAACCTAAGCATGTTCTCAGTTTCACTTTCACAAAAAAGTATTTTACAAAATAAAATGATATAACAAATCAGGTCACCTTTAACCTAGGCGGCGCGTGACCTGATAACCGAAGGTGTTAGCTGTCAGCAGTCTGCACTTGCAGTTTGCGATCAGACCTGTTGCCATCGATCTTTTTTAGATAGTTATTATTCTCACTCAA
Source organism: Hippocampus comes (assembly GCF_001891065.2). Lineage (NCBI taxonomy): Eukaryota > Metazoa > Chordata > Actinopteri > Syngnathiformes > Syngnathidae > Hippocampus > Hippocampus comes. Next base: position 1,507,133 of record NW_017805583.1, read on the forward strand.
AGTTTGTTTCATGTACAATTCACCGATGGCACTGGCAAACAATGGGAATCTGAAATGCCATGAGATTTTTTTAAAAACGATATACGTGAGCTATGATAGTGACGTCGTTGCACTGAAGATGCTGACAAAGTGCATCCCATGCCGCCGTGTCAACTCTCGACTAAGGTAGGCACTGATTCCTTTTTACAAACTCACAAGCTCTTGTATACACTTTATATTTCTGTTTCGTTCATGTTCGGGAAGTTATGGTTGTTGCTCATCATGGCGTGTGTGTGTGTGTGTGTGTGTGTGTGCGCGCGCGTGCGGTAGCGGGTCGATCGCGGTAGGTCCGTTGCTTGAAAAGTCGATCTTCGGTCAAAAAAGGTTGGGCACCCCTGCACTAGGGCATGTATTAGAATGTGCAAAACAACAACTAATTAATGAGCTAAGAGATCAGAAAGTACAGTAGCTTTTAACACAGGAGATATTTTACAGATCATGATACACTACACAGTATTCCCACGACCATACGGCGAGCCGTTTTAAGAGGCGCAGTGTCAGTTATGGGTGCTATTTATGTATTTAACACAAACGCAACACGCACTTCATTATTAGATGCAGGCATGGTAAAACATTCGCTAGCTTAAAAAAATACGGTAGCATGCAGCTGCTCGAGTCCCATGGTCCTCCACGTAACTGATAGCTTGCAGTTTAAACTTTGCTTTGTAAGCGTGTCTCTTCCTAGGTGCCATTTTCGGGGGTCCTTAGCCACACTGATGTTGTTTAGCACAATGCACACGCTGGCACTTATTACACGTACTGGCAGCATGCCTTTAGTGCCCTCTTCCACGCCCACCCTTTCCACTTTAACGTCCGCCTTTCCTTTATATAAGTTGCGTGTCGGCACAACGTCAGTCAGTCAAGCACAGTGCTCATCGAAGTTACACAAAACCATTTACAGATTTTGGAACTTAGTGTATACACATGATGCCTCATTAGGTACCTGTCCATTTTGGAGAAAATGTAAGACTTTTAAGTGCACCTTATGATCATAAAAATACGGTAGTGTTGCCTTGCTTTTCAAAAGAATTCATATAACAGACTTCAATGGAAGCAAAAGAGATTGTGTGTCGAACAAAAGTGTAAATCCTGAATAGTGCTGGCAGGTACTGGGGAAACCGAGATAATGTCTTCTGCTTTTGGACTGGAAATAGTATCTTGAATGATCTGATAAGGGATGAGTCAGCTATGGAGGAGGTAATTGAGAAGGGATGGGGGAGTATCAGGTGAGGAGGGTGCAAAGACGAAGGTTTGAGGGAAGAGGGGAGGAGGTGACACCGTTTTTGTCTCACACCGTTAAGCTGCCAATGAAGCAGAAGAGCAACACATTTTTTCAGACCCCCCCCCCCCCAAGGCTCTCCTTACTCCCTACTTTTCTTTGTTTTCTTAATGCAGCCTTTACTGTTACTTTTCTTTTCAATGTTCCATCAGATGAGATTATTGGCATGTTGAAATGAGTCACACATTAACGCTTTTCCAATACGCAGGGGACAGAGTACTGGTGATATTTTACAAATAATAGTCAGGACGAAATCTATCCCCACAGATGCACAGTTTGTGTTCAATTAAAAAGACGGCCATTTGTCACCGTGTAAGTACATTTGGGAGTAAACTGAAATGATGGTCATTTATTTCAGTATTTATATGTCCATCCATCCATACATACATCCATCCATTTTCTAATCTTCTTATCCTCACAAGGGTCTCGGACGTGCTGAGGCCTATCCCCACTGTCTTCGAGAAGCAGGCGGGTACACCCTTGTTGCCAGACAACCGCAGGGCACACAGAGACGAACAACCATTCATGCTCACAATCCCACCCAGGGACAATTTTGAATGTTCCATTGACCTGCCACACCTGTTTTGGGGATGTGGGGGGAAACCGGAGTACCGAGAGAAAACCCATACATGCGCAGGAAAATGTGCAAACTCCACATAGGAAGGCCAGAGCCGGAATCAAACTGGACTTCTGCACTGTGATGCCGGCGTGCTAACCAGTGGATCACCGTGCCGCCCAGTACTTTTTCATTTAATTTTTAGTTTTGTGGTTTGCCACGACTGCGATTGGCTGGGAACCAGTTCAGGGTGTTCCCCGCCTACTGCTCGAAGACAGCTAGGATAGGCTTCAGCATGCCCCACAACCCTTGTGAGGATAAGTGGATCAGAAAATGGATGGATGGAGGGTTTGCCATGAGAGTTCTAAACTAGAATGTGTGCTTTGGCCAAATAAAATGGATCAAATCGTGACTCTCCTGCACATTGCATGAAAAGTTTTTCACAATTGTGTGGGTATTATCGTTAGCTACTCTTGGCTGAGGGAGAATTTGTGCAGTGTTACGAACCTGTGTTTTACTTTTTGCGTGTGTGTTTACATGTGCTTTCTTTGACCTCATGGCTTTGTGAACACAGTTCAAATGTGTGACTTTGTATTGACAGTTGACAAATCATATCCACTCAACTAAATTTAACACAGGTTAATTTTAGGTAAAACCATTTTTACCATGCTCTTCGCTTTTTTAAAATATAATTTTACTGTAGAGTTTTAATTTTTTTCCAGTAACAATTGTACATTGCAACATGTGCAAATTTTGTTTTTACACATGCTCCAACACAAATTAATATATGCATACTACATATTCACAACACTCTACAAATATAAGCACATAAAGTTAGCCGGTAAGCACAATATGTGTAAACATGCACATGTGCATTGAAACACATACAGTGTGCAACTCCACACATATTCACACATACTGTAGTAAACCTACACGAACACAACCGCTATGCACATGAATACATATTTTAAAGCATATGCAATATGAAGTTATCCAATGCATTATAGACAAAATATTACAGGTAAGTTTTACTGCTGAAAATGGCAAAATTAGTCAAGTATCCCTTTAATGCATGCCGCTCTGCTTTTGAACATTCATAAAAACAGAACTTTTGTGTGTTCTTATGTTTAAAAGCTCAGTATTAAATTCTACATAAAGCAAAAAGTCACAATGCTATTCATTCAATTTTTTTCCCTTAATGAATGTTTGCAAAAACTGATGAAACTCAGTTTTTGTTTTCATGGGGGTACATCAATATTGATAAGCTGAGCAATTATCTTGGTGTGTGAGATCTTTTAACTGATTTTTTTTTTTTTTTTTGTGATCTGCTAGGAAATGACTTGGGTCTGTTCAATATTTACACTCGCAAATCCTTGTGTGTGTCTTAGCTGGGCGGTGCCGATAGTCTGTTGTACTCTTTTCCACTGAAGGTTGGACACCAGAATGTGTAGGTGCAGCTCAGGTGATGCGGCGATATTTGTTTTTTGGGGTTTGGTGACCTCAGTATTATGTCTCTATGTTTTACAGATAATGTGGTTCTGATGTTTTCAACAAACCGCGATCTTTAACTCTCTCTGTTCAACTCTGCAGCTGTTTGCAGCCCAGTGTGAAGTGTTGTGATGAGAATCAGCAACTCTTATTGTGAGCCGGTGATCCTCATTCAGAAAGTCGTGGAGTGCTCTGTCATGTCTGAGGACGAGATAATACCCCAAGTGGAGTCGTTCAAGTGGGGTCTGCAGGGATGTGGATGCTGCCTCAATCTGTTGTGGCACAGAATCAGCAGGGCTGAAAGGCAAATCTAGCAAACCTGCATAAGCAGACAAAAATAGATGGATTATTAGTCAAGATGAAGTCTTGGCAGATGAACAACTTTTAAGGGAGAAAACTTTTTAACAGCAGAAATCAGGGGATGCAGATTTGGCAATGGAGGAGTCATCCTGGAAGGTGGATTCCCCCTGTTTGCGGCCCCTTCTCAGGTTTTTTTTTTTTTTTTTTTGTGTGGTTAAAATGAGGAGATGTCAGTAATATGTCTTGTGAAGCCCTTTGGCACTCTTGTGATTTAGGCGTATTTAAACAAATTTCACTTGACTTGACATCCCCAGTGACTGCCTTGTATTAATAACAATTGTGAACCCTTACTTCTTCTATTTATTATGCTGCAAAGGTTTTATTTATTATATTTCGTGCACTAGGGCGGCACGGTAGACAGTCGCCTAGCACATCAGCCTCACAGTGCAAAGGTGCAGGGTTCAATTCCGGCTCCGGCCTTTCTGCATGGAGTTTGTCCTCCCCATGCCTGCGAGGGTTTCCTCCGGGTTCTCCGGTTTTCTCCCACATGCCAAAAACATGCATGGCAGTTTAATGGAACACTCTAAATTGCCCCTGGGTGTGATTGTGAGTGCGAATGTTTGTTTGTCTATGTGTGCCCTGCGATTGGCTGGCAACCAATTTAGGGTGGACTCCCGCCTGCTGCCCAAAGACACCTGGGACAGGCTCAAGCACGCCTGCAACCCTCGTGAGGACAAGTGGATCGGAAAACCGATCGATGCATTTCGTGTCCTATTTATATTCAATGATGGACTTTTATACGCAGTTCTGTTTTTGTTACGAAATAGTGGGGGGCGTGCCTCTTCGGCAATGCACTTGTTTCTCATTCAAAATCAAGCCCAGTCTTGTATTTAAGGACTGTCAAGTTTCCGAGTCTTCGTCAGATTATTGACCTTGCTTGCTGTTTGCTCAAGAGATCTTTTCTCGACGCCGCAATCATGTTTATAGTTGCTCTTGCTTCGATAGTTTCTTGTTTTGTAAGTATTTTGGATTTCTTGTAAATATTGGATGACTTAAGTTCTGTGTAATTGGACTTTTGCCATTTCATTTTATGTATTTTCGGGATTCATGATTACTTTGCCATTTTTTTTGTTCATATTGGCTTTTCCTGGTTCTGTTGCCAGCGCTTTCCATTTACCCTTTTTGTACTGTCCTTTGTCTGAGTCCACGTTTATGGGATTCGCTTTCCATCTGGTCCGTGAACGGATGGTGTTAGCATTGCATTGATAGTGCCCAATGGGTGTGCTGCGTAAGAGTGAGACAACTACAACAACAAAAGGATGGAAATCTTTTGGAGGGCAAATAGAATTCTAGCTACTGACTGCTTGGGTCAAATTCATAGATTTTGATTTTGGATTTACACTGAAGTTTATATTTTCCCCGTAATGCTGTCATTACAGTTATCAGAGTGCATGTGTCATCATAGGAAGAAGGGATGCTGGAAGACAAGACACATGCTAAACAAAGCAGTGAGTCACTGCAAAGGCATTTTAAAACATACACACCGGAAATACATTACTTATAAGAGTCTGTCAGAATTTACTTGAGAAGACAGAATTATGGGTCTGCGTCGTAAAGAGAAGTGCGGGCTTCTATTGTCACATCAGTTACAGTCCAATGAATGCATATTTGCTTCTGCTGCAGTTCAGCCAAGAGAACAGCAACCTCTTCATACTCCTGCACACAATCTACAGGGAAAAGAATCACAGAGAGAACCGCCAAGTCAATTAGAAATTTCATCGTGGACTGGCTTCTGACTAGAGCCGTGATGCTTTCAGAACACCATCTCTGTTTGGCAACCAGGCAAAATCGCTGGAAATTCATAGAAATCAACGATGCTTATGTAATCATGCGGATTTAACCCTCAGCTGCACCTGTGTGTGTGTGGCAAGTAACAATGAATGTTCTTTTACTCAAATTCCATTCACAAATATAACACATCAGGAGAAACTGCCCTGCAACTGCATAGCAGTGCATATGTGTGAGAGGGAAAGGCTGTGATGTTAAATATTTTTCTAGCTGCACACAACCTCTCATTGGCTTATGTTTGTCATTTAAGAACCTTCATGCTCGATACAACCGAAATTGGGGGGGGGGTTCTGTCAAATCAGTTTAAATGCTGAACATCTTCATCAGCTTCAGAGCCCATTGGAAGGTAAACACTATGGAAAGTTAGAACATATTGCACTTGAAGTTTGGATATGGTTACAATTTGCGCAACACGTGCAAGGAATATTGTGAAAGAGACTTCCAAAATACTGTAGCCCTACAGCGGCATGAGACTTGGGAAACTGTAGGCTCGTCCGGAGCCCGGGTAAAAGCACGGGGTTGCGTGAGGAAGGGCATCCATCTTAAAACAATCATGAACGTTCATCCAAAGAATTCCATACCAGATCAGCCGCAGCGCAACTTCACATTGACCGCCACCCATGCCATTAACCTAAAGGCCACCAGTGGAAATTCAGCTACTGTCAAAGATGGAGAGGTGGAAGGCGGGTTCATAGGCAGAAAGAGAAGAGGAAAGCACATAGGTTGGATCTGAAAGTGGGAACTTTGAATGTCGGGGCTATGATAGCAAAAGGTAGGAGTTGGTTGACATGATTATTCGGAGAAATGTAAATGGAAAGTATAGGTGGAGAGGCAGGAAAGCTAAAAAAAAAAGGTTAGGGGCAGAGTTGAAATATTCGTTCCATAATGTGGATGGGAAGAGAAATTGAATGGGGTTATCTTAAATGAAGAGTATTATAAAGAATGTCCTGGAGGTGAAGACAGTGTCAGATCGAGTGATGAGACTGAAACAAAATGAGGCTTGCATGTTATCATCACGTTTACATGGACAAAATGTTACTTTACTTTAAAAATGACAATTGATTCACATTAGCTGAAGCAGCTGAAGTAACTAAAGACTGCTTCTGAAACTTATCTTGAATTATCAGTTTGGTTCAAGCAACCAAACACTGTAGCCTACCATATATTCCTCTGTCAGCCTATTTTCCTCCCCAATTCTCTTTTGTCCCCGTATCCCATCTCTCTTTGCTGAGTTGGTGATTTTTTAATCGTAAAATCCCTGATAAAGACAGCTGTAAAAAGCCTCACTTGCTTCTGGTGAGAGCAGTAGAGAATATGCTTGCGCTGCTGGGTTTGGGCTCAATCTATTTTGTTCCTCTGAGCTTCCCCTATTGACCATTATATCACAGTGCATTTGATGATCTTGCTCTCTTTAAACTGGGTCTGTGCTTTTCCAGGAAGGCATTTTTGACCCTGTGACTTAAGTTTGCAACTTGGAACAATAATTTGATGACTTTCATAACAAAACTGTCATTCTAATAAAATTGTGTCCAGTCTTAAGACCAATTTGATGATATCTGCTGTTTACCCTGATCTCGTGTCTGACCTTTTCATATTAGAAAAGTGGAATTGCATTCCTTTTACCTCCTTTTCAAATGTCAGCATTATTCTTTCCTGTACCCCATCGATTGTTTTGTCTCTCCTCCAATTCCATAGGTCTGGGACAACAGACATGAGTGCACGTGTTTGTAATTTAAATGTTGAAGTAAATTGAAGGGAAAATCATTTACCCTGCTGGCATTATGGCATTCAAGTCTTTGAATTTGAAAACTGGAAAGTGTTTTGATTGACTCATCATACTTTGCTCTCATGAAAGCTATTAAGCTGGTAAACTATAGCAGCCTATACTGGAAGCTGAGGGCTGAATTGGAACAAAAAATTCTGGCTCAATCTAAAAGCTAGCAGAATGTTTGAGGCTCTGTGACCTCATTTTGAGAGTGATCCCTGGGTCATATCCCTGTCCATATTCAGCACTTGTGTAAAGCAGAGACGTGCTGCCATCACTAAAATCCACACACGACTCCGAAGGCCAGAACCCATTTGCAAAAGAAATGATGGTTTTGATATTAAGAGCAAACTAATAAAGCGCAGAGTTTAAAACTAATATGAACACATATCGAATATATCGTCTTTTTAGTTAAAAATATGTGTGTGTTTGTATCATCATAAACCGAGGACACCTGCATATTTTAACGTAATAAATGTTAGCCTTGTATCCTTTGACTAGAGGTGGGCATCATTTTCATCTTTCTGGTACTACGTCACGCGCAGGTGCTGCACACCTGACACGCAGCCAAATACATAAAAAATATAACCAATAAAACAGTGTATATCGTTCAGTCCCACAAACCTCAATGACATGTGTCCCATATTGTTTTAATTTCACCAATCACTTCTTAGTGCGTGTGCTTGTCTCTTGTTTTTATTAGAATCTTTTATTATTATTTGTCTCTGCTTGTGTGGTGGTTGTGTCTGATGTGTAAATGACCTTCGTGATGCCGATTGGCTGTCGCCGACGAGGGGCAGTCTGTCCGGGCCCACGTGGGTCGCCCCTGAAATGATCATGAAGGACCCCTTCCCCTCCCATCACATTTTCTATTTTGAAAAACTGTCATTTTTCCAAGATAATCCTCATTACAGAAACCGAGCGGTCCCATCTCCCGCTTGTTCTGGAATACATTGATTCATGCGTTCCATTGCAATTGTGGAACAAATCACAAATGTATCTTTCCAAATACAAAGTACAATGTTCCGGCTGATTAATTCATGCAGGAACAAAAGCAGATATTAGTCAGGCAACATTTACTGGACGGCCCCGCTCGAGCATATTTCCCTCGTCATTGTCATGGGACTGCTTTGCTGACAGAGCTTCCAACATAAATAAATACAGCACTTGGAGAAGCCCAGATGATACCACTGCAGTACTACCATGCATTTCTCCCATGAAAAAAAGAAAAAAAAATGCATTTAGTGTCATTACATTCTGTCAGTGACATCGGTGTTACAATTGTCATTTGTGTTGTGAAAGATACATTTCTTTCATACGGTTTGACTTGGTTTTTTTGCTCCCTTTTCCCCAGTACCTAGAATACTCAGATTTTAAGAATACTTAATCATGCCACGTAGTCATCATAACTTGGAATTCTACGAACAGGAGTGCAAAGGTAAAGTGTAGGCCTCATCTCTAATGATGAATTTGTACTATTCAAAGGGGCAAAATAAGCAGCCTGTACAGGCAAGTTTTGTTGGACTCGGTCAAGATTTCAAAACCAGAGCCTTTTACGATGCTGTAAAGTCTGGAAGAAAATTAATCCACTTTTTCAACAGGGTAAAATGATTTCCTTATCAATACTGTTAGAATAATGGAATCTATGAGTCACATATTTCCACAGCGGGTTCAGCAGCACTAAATATTAAACATATTCATACAATGTGTTTTTGGTTTCTGAGAGTTAATGACATACTGCAGATTGCTTTAATTCTACCCCCACATCTTCGCTTTTCTAATACAGCCACAGGTCTTTGCTTGCTGTCATGGTTCTTGCTTGGATTGGCAGTTTAATTAACTTCATATCGCTGTGTGCAGCTGTAGAAGCTCTATCTGCACAGGCACTCCCACAAAAGTGTGAGAGCACAAATGTTGCATTAAACTCTCACAAATGCGCTGTAGAGGCAAATCAAGCTCACAAATCTGAACTGTACTGCGGTGTTGAAAAATTCAATTGCCCAAAAGGCTCAACCGATGCTGATGGAATGTTTTAAAATTTCCATCATTCACACAATTATTCAAACAATACTTAATGTCCAGTCTTTATAATGAATTGTGTTTCAATAATAACAGCAATAAATATAACGATACTTTAAATTAAAAACCATTATTGATAAACACAAATGCAATGTTTAATGATAGAGCCATTTCTATTTCTGTCATATTCATATTTAATATTCTAGAGCCAAATGGCAATACGGGGATTGCACATTGTTCCAATCATGGTTAGCACATTTGCCTCAGTCGAAATATGCCCCTACTCATTCACGACCCTAATGAGGACAAGTAGTATGCTATATGAGATTAATGGATGAATGAAAAGATAGCATGCCGCACATCTATCGACCTGTCAGAGTCAGGAATGGTTGTCTTCATGTAGTTAAAAAAAACCCTGTAATGCACAAATAATTGTGGCTTGTGAATTTGACACCATAGAGGAGAGTGTAGTTAACAACTCTACATACAACCCTGTTTACACAATAAAATGCACTATGGAAACGATGGTAGCGTAGGTGGTTTGACAACGTGGCAAGGAGTGGCAGCTGCCACCCTTACTAAATGCCTTGGCCCCCAGTTGCAACTCCTGGCTGTTGGCAATGAATCTATCAATACTAAATTCAAAATGTTATCAATATAAGTGTTACTTATATTTTCTCCAGAGTGTTTATAAATATTGTGTTTAGAATTGACTCTAACTCCCCCGCCTTGCAATAAGAAATGGTTGCGTCCTATTTGAGCCACCAATTAAGGGAAAAAGTTAAGTGTGGTGGGCCACAGACAGTCAGGTAAGCGATATTATATTTGTGGTTGCGCTAGTTTATGTTTAATGTGTTTAAATTGTCTGTCAAATGTGACAACTTACTGTATGTAAAATAGTAGTTAGCGGTATGGTTTTTAGATAATTGGAGGTTTATTGAGGCGCGACAGCAGCGCGATCTAGCTTACATCAAGACATGCCTGGCTTTTCTAAATGAGATTTCGAAAACAATACATTGTAAAGTCTTTCGAGCTTAGAAAGAAAAAGGTCTGGATGGTAAACACAGGGTTTTTGGGGAGTTTTTTGAACAACATAGCACACAATGTATGAACTTAGTGACCCGCCAAGACACGTACGGCTCTGGCTCTGGCTCTGGCTCGCTTTCTCTCATTGCCACACCTGCAAGCAGCGGTACATTGACTCACTCATAAATACAGGTACTCAAAGTAACAGAACATGACATATTTGTCACAGATCCTCTACCCCACGGCAACGCATAACAGTAAAACGTCCATAATCCGGTTCATTACATTGTACTTTATTCTTACAGTGAAAAAAATCAAAAGTCCCTTCTAATCTAAGGGTTTTTCGAGTTTCAGGGTGCATACCACATTTTGATTTTGTTGATCAATTGAATGCTTTTTAAATTATACATAGTAGTGAAGCAAAGGAAAATGTTTGGATAAATAAAGATAACATGAAACCAGAATAAAAATCAAGACGTGTTTATTTTTGTGTTCTTGAGTACAGATATTCCTCCAACCCAGCCGCTGGGGGGCAGTGCCCTCCCCTGGGGGTGCACTGTTCCCCAGTGCCGGTCCCAAGCCCGGAGAAATGGGGAGGGTTGCGTCAGGAATGGCATCCGGCGTAAAACTTTTGCCAAGACGACCATGCGAGTTGGTAGGACGGTTTACAGGGGCGGATGGAAATTACTGACTCGCTGTGGCGACCCCTGAATAGGGACGTGCCGAAAGGAGAAGAAGAAGAAGAGTACAGATATTCCTCCCTTATTTTACTTATCTGGTGGTGATTGGTCATGACATGAATGGAAGAAAGTTTAAACAGGATCAAGCAGGCAGATGGAAAATAGTCGAAGGTGTTACAGAAAAAAAACACAGAACGGCAGAGATTCAGCTACCTAAGCCATCAGGATGGAAGCTGACGAGAGATACCCGACTAGCTGCGGGAGGTATCTAGTACGAAAGCAGGATTGTGGTTCCATTGAGCAAGAGCTTACTGCAATAAGACAGGTAAAACCATGCCGAGGTTCCACCTTTGGCTGTTGGGATGGGGGGAGCCACGCTACCTCCCTTCGGGTTGTGCCTCATCGGGCTCATGGCTATAGGCCTGGCACCATCGAGCCCCACGTCCAGGCCGGGCTCGGGACCCACGTTACAGGCGAGGCAAAACTAGGTTGAAAATGTTCTGTGAGGAATGAATTGACATTGAATTCTGAAGCGGACAAATTTGGGTACCTTTTTCATTTATTTATTGATTTTAATCTTGTGCCTTTTTATTGCAATAGTCCCATGACCCACCTTGTTTACTGTAATTACTGCACATAATTCAAAGATAAGAGGACGCACTCCAGATGGCGCTGACAAGAATCAGTACTTTCTCTTGGCTTAAATTAATTGGAGATGCTTTGCTGGAGGCCATCCTTTCCTTTGACAGGCATTTTACTAGTTCTTCAGCTGCTGCTGACATATGCCACCCCACAACACACTGCATTATGAGAAAACTAATGGCCTTGTCTTTTTATATGAGGCAGCTGGTAGAAGATTTGATATAAGGGGCAGGGCTGAACTGGAATACAGTATCATAATTACGATGGGGGTAGGGATATTCTGCTCTCTGGGTGGAAGAATATAGCATTCATTTATTTTAACAATGTGGGCAGTAATTCTAAAATATAGTCATTGTTTCAAAGACTTCTAAATTAAAAAGAATAAGGACATTTTATTGAATTGAATATCCCACTGTGATTGTCACTCTAGGTATGTCTTGCTTACGGAATTGACATTCATTTCAGGGATATCAATAGTGCCATGGAGGACGGCCAGCTAATGAAGTTTAGGCCATCTACTTGTATGATTTTAACAGTTCACTCAGCCAATGTATCAGTTTAATTACACATCTCCTTAGTTGTGTGCAGAACAATTAATTTGCCGGGCACTCATGAGTGACTTCACTAAACATATTCTTAATTTGAAATCAACAGACAAGGACCTTCACATTCGGTACCGCTTCAAACTGTACTACAAAAGAAAACTCAGTTCGATGCAGTGGTGGAGATCTACAGGCAGATCGGTGCTGAGTCTGCTATAATGCAGACTCTTTTAGTCTGTCGTGGTGAAGAAGGTGCTGAGGCAAAAGGCAAAGCACTCAGTTAATCAGTTGAGCTGCCCTCAACTATGGTCACGAGCTTGACTGGAACAGCAAGATCAGGGATACAAGCAGCCAGAATGAATCTCCTCTGCAGGGAGTCCGGGCTCTCCCTTGGAGATAGGGTGAGAAGCTGGGTCATCCGGGAGGGGGTACGAACAGAGCTTCTGCTGCTGATCCTTTGCATCGAGAAGAGCCAGATGAGGTGACTGAGGGGTCTGATTAAGGTGGCTCTTGGTGAGGTGTTCTGGGCACATCCCATGTAGAGAAAGCCCTCCAGACGAATCAGGACTTGCTGGAGAAATTATATATTTAGTATTATGTTGTTTAATATGAAATATGTCATGAGCTGCCAGGCATGGAGTCCATTTGAATGAAAAAATAAATGTCGATGTAAAGTTGGTGAGTGGTGTATTTTAGACAATTTTATCCTGCTTTTGAAATCAGTTACAATTATCTGACGGGTTTAAGTTAGCTGACTAATATTTACCACAAATAATTTTTAATATGGTTCCTCAACAACTCAAAGGCAAGGTAAGTTTATTTGTAGAGTACATTTCATGTACAAGACAATTCAAAGTGCTTTACATAAAACATTAAAAGCATTACACAAATCTAAGCTAAATCTTTAGACATTGCAAAAATCCTAATACAAAGGAAAACCATCTAAAAATAGTTCAATTAAAATGATTTAAATAAAGTAACGTAACATCAGTCTAGATACTGTTCATAAAAAAGATAATGTGCAAAATTAGGGATTAAAATGAAAATAATGGATTCAGTCTATCTCCTGAGCTACATTAAGTCATTAAAATCCTTCTTCAGGGTTATAATCAAATAAGTGTATCATCGAGACACTTTCAATGAAAGTGATTAGAACATCAGTAAACATTTATTATAGTTTACCATTTCCAGTGTTTCCTCCTGGAGTTTTCTTCAATTTACAGCCTTTCATACTTCCCCTGTACTACAGAATATTTGTACTACGGAATATTTGTCTTGTTCCAAGCTGGTCTCAACTCATTAACTCACAGCCATAATCCTACTGTATTATTGTAACATGATTAAATGGTAGCTGCCCAAGTGAAGTTGCACATAGGCTGTTAAATAGTTTTTTGTCGGCTTTTGAGAAAATTTAATGCTTTCAGGTGCACCTTACAGTGTGGAAAATACCGTACATTATTAAATACCTAAAGTAATACCGAGTTTTGCTGCCTTTTTAAAAATGGATGCTACCGTACGTTTTAAAATGCCTGTATCCAATAATACAATGCGTCTTATGTATGTGTTAAATACAGAAATAGTACGCGTAATTGACATTACGCCTTTTAATACGGTGCACCGTATGGTCGTGAAAATACGGTAATCCAAACAGGGTGTGTGTGCGTGCGCTCGCGCACACACACACACACACACACACACCATAAGCAACACTGCCATTTTGGAAGACACAGCTATGGACACAGAAAAGTTCCCGAACTCCACTTCATGCACACACATCGCCAGGAAATTGACTTAATTATAGAACGCAAGAAAAAAAATATGGACCCTGCTCATTTCCAGAAAAACAACACCACTGTAACACAGAAGCACAAATAAGGTAGGCTCATTGCATGAAAATGAGCTTATCCCAGTTCCTGACCAATCAGAGGGAAATGATTGTCACAAATTATCGACGATCACAATACAGAGAAGCAAAATCCATGAAACAATGAACCAAATAAGTGAACAAAAAGGACCATCACGAGGGGACCGATGCCCTCAGCACTTTGAAACTACCGCAGTACCCGTTGAAAACTCACGTAGGCACGAGGAAAACATACAAAATCCAGACAGGAAGGCCAAGCCCAAAATCGAGCCCTAGACCTCTGCACTGTGAGGCTGACCTGCTAACTAGTGCCGTGCCACCCCTTAAACACAGGATCTTTTTTTAAATTTTTTTTTTTTTTTTCTAATGCTGATAAAATCATTAATTAATTCCTGGCTTCATAAATTTGTTCAGCATTGTCCTGCACTAAAGAAACATTTATAATAAAATAAAATTTAAATTTGGTGAAAGACTCAATTGTTTCCCCACGGTGATTTTTCTACTCAAAATGTTGTTTTTGTTTACACAGAACACAGTGTTCCCAATGGATGTCTTCGAGACAGGCTGACATACCATTTGCAGCATAACCCACCGGAGATCCATATTCAAAAAAGATCTATTCACACATTATCATATTCACTTGACGGTCCTGTAAGTCATATATTGTGGAGATGAAACCCTCAAAGTGGGCGACTTCACTGAATGATTGAAGATGCTATCTTCACCATTCAATCTCGCTTCTCATTGCTGTATTGTTTGATGAATAGCTGTCTTGACATACAGTTCCTCAGATCTCATTTGGATTGTAGACTCTAGCTTGAGGGCCTGAAGCCATTCCGCTCCATTTCAAATGCACACACATGCATCACATAACATGCACAGACAAACGTGTAATCATGCCTTCAGGCAAGAACAAAGAGACATTAAACAACAATTTGCATCACTTAAAGGTGTAATTCAGGAGACCCTCCTCAGAGGGTCTATATCTCATGGGACATAAAGTGCATGAAGATAGACATGGAAAACAATGCAGAGAAAGCTGATGGTTTCACCAGATATCAACAGTCAGAACACAAAGCCATCCAATTTTTCCAAAACTGGTTGTTCTTCAACCATTTTTTTACACTTCATTTTTCACCAGCACTGTATGATTGAACTGGATTATTTTGAGTCAATTTCAAAATAATTCTGATCGGCATTATTTTTGCTGATCTAATGACAATTTATTCGTAGCGTCTTATAAAACGATAACGCTGTTAAGTATCAGATCAGTTCTGCAGAATGATGGAGTGCACTGTTTAGTACTGAGAAAATGACGTGCCCGATGTTCACACAATGTTGCAGAGGTGTGTTGACCAGCAAAACCCCACAACATCCAGAGCCTTTTGAAAGTCTGGATGGATCTCATCCACCCTCAGGGCCCTGCCACGGAGGAGCTTTTTAACCACCTCAGTGACCTCAAACGCAGAGAAGGGAGAGCCTGTCTCAGAGACCCGGACTCTGTTTCCTCATAGTAGGCGTGTCATGCAATTGATGAGTTCATCGAAGGATTCCCCGCACCAATTCACAATGTCCAGAGTCGAAATCAGCTGTACTCAGTCCCTACTATACACAATATTGATGGTGCACTGCTTCACCTCCTGAGACATCACCGCAAGTCCAATGACATGACCACAAAGTTGTCGAAGAGCTGCCAAGGTTACCCTAGTGCACATGTGGACATCCTTAATGTCTGAACATGATGTTTGTTATGGACAATCCATGATGAGCACAGACACCCAATAACAGAACACTATGCGGGTTCTGATTGGGGGGGGGGGGAGAGTTGGCGGGGGCGATCTTTTCCTTATTACAACGCTTTTCCGGGTCTCACTGCCATTGCCTAAGTGAACATTGAACAGCAACAGAACGAGGGAGTCCACGGAGGGAATGCTCTCCAGCACCATCAAGATGCGTGGGCACTCTGAACTGTGGTTTTAGGCATAGGCACAAACAACAGCCAGGACCCATCCAAATACTTGAAGGTGGAGGAAGGCTACCTTCTCATCCCCCAATGTTAACTCAAACGTACAGCCATGGAGCTGGGAGATAATAAGTATGCCTACATTTGCTCAGCATATCTCTCCTTGGGCAATTCCAGAGTGGAATAGAATCTAATTCCTCTCGAGAATGACGGGTACCAGAGCCCAAGTTGTGTGTCAAGGTGAACGCGCCAGGTCAAGCTGCCGTGGGAAATTTCTAGCGCCTTCTTAAAAGTCAATTGGCAGCGTTTCTCCCAATAAACACCGTTATATGGCATCATTATTTACACCGCATACAAGTCTGTTACGAAGCATGTCATCCAACATATTTGCAAAATCACAATGCTTTGACAGCTGGTGCAATTCTTCCACAAAGTTTGCCACAGATTGATTTGGTTTCCTAAAACGGCTGTGAAATTTATATCGCCGGACTATCACAGAGGGCTTTGGGTTGTGGTGGTTCCGCACAATCTTAACCAGTTCATCATATCGGATGTGCTCCAGCTTCAGGGGTGTGGCCAAATTGTGCATCAACTTGTACATTTTAGCCCCACACGCATTCAGAAGAATGGAGCACTTCTTAGCTTCATCAAAATCCCATTACAACGAAAACGTGTCCCAACCTTTCCTTGTAGCCTTGTAGTGATTACCTTCCACAAATTCACAGATCATCCCAAACATAGCCATGTGCTCTCGAGGCTCCACGCCCTCACGTAGCCCTTCGGCACTATTGGTGTCATCTCCACGCACCAGATCACTGTTTGTCCAAGAGCACCCAGCTAGCTACCACCTTGCAGCTAAAGCATGCCAAAATCAGAAAAAAAAAAAACAAGACAACTCGTCTCTGTTCACCTCATCCTCCCAAATGGGTTGTAACTTCGCACAGGAAAAGAAACTCTCAGTCATTAACTTTACTCCAAACTTATTATAGTGTGCCCAGGTGGTCGGCTCAGCTCATCACATTACACAGTGCAACGTCCTCACGTCATCACGAACACCCGGTGAGGCGGACTAATAATACCTGCAATTAGTACCGTAAAAAGGTCCAGCAGAAAGAACTATAAACTCCTTTAATGATAATTAGGCACAGGGCTATTTTCAATTATCCAAATACTACTCTCTTTCTCACACACGCACACACACACACACACACACACACACACACACACACACACACCTATGTGTGTGTATATATATATATATATATATATATATATATATATATATATGTACACACACACACACAGTAGATTACGCACGGCACACATGCACACTTGCCCCCCCCCCAGCAAATAAATGAAATGCATTACCAAGGGCATATTCTCCCTGTCAGGAATAAACAGCTGTCCTTTATTGTCAAGACGGATATTGTGAAGATGTTGCCTGTAAGCAGCAGTGTGTTGCAATTTCAGTAACATAAATCATTTCATTAAGTAGTTGTAAAATCATTTCAGTGTCCTTTTTTGAAAGTTTGACACCCCTAGTTTTATGCCTTTGGGGGCTGGAACACCTATCTAATGGCCACACTGGACAGCAAGATAGCTACCAGTCACAGTCGGAGGCTATTCAGGCTGCTTGAACGTGTAATTGGGGTTGGCTTATCACCACAGCACAGCAAGTCTGTTTGCACCAGGTGAGATAATGTCTATACATGTACATCTTGAATGATCGCATGTGGTCAGAACTCTCTTCACTGCACCATATGCTAATCAACGGCAACATTTTTTTTCAAAGACAAAGAATGCTGTATTTTTTGCAGCAAGGGCAACTATTATGATGACGTGTGGCTGTGCATTATATAATCTGCAGCAGAACTTTTACGGTTAAAAAACACTTGGATGACATCAAATAGCCAAATTTCACGGTGTGCAGAAGAGGTGACATTACTTGTGATTGTGTTATGGACAAAACATTTGAGTGAGCATAT
This sequence comes from Hippocampus comes, assembly GCF_001891065.2. Lineage (NCBI taxonomy): Eukaryota > Metazoa > Chordata > Actinopteri > Syngnathiformes > Syngnathidae > Hippocampus > Hippocampus comes. Next base: position 1,525,129 of record NW_017805583.1, read on the forward strand.
TTCTTCAATGAAAAACATCAAATGTCAATATTACATGTTGATTAGCGTTACATGTTGAAAGGTATATTTCCTTCCGTGCCCTGGATGCAAAGTGAGTGTGCGAAATGAAAAGTATTGGCTGATAGATCACTGTTTTCAAGAAATATTCATGATCACAGTCACTCATTGAATATTAATGTGTTGCTCAGTAATATAGTTGCCAAACCCCAATCATCAGTAACAGGGATGTCATAGCTGTAGTTGCCATGAACACATTCCAGAAATGTATCGCTTACTTTTGTTGAATGACCTTTCTAATCCTGATGGAGAAGTAATCACATCTATAAGCACAAAGAATTTCATTAATAAATTGCACCGTGTAATTGGTGGTGTTTTGCTCATTGCCATTTACATTTGATATGAATGGAAAAAATTTTTTTAGTAAATCATTGGATTAGATAATGTCCAAGTCATATGCCCATATGGGTTCAGTGATTGTCAAAGTGATGGTGTAAATTTTATGTCTTGATGTCCCCAAACTTCCAGAGTATGGAGAATTGTTCATGGCCATTGCGTAAATAGCAGGCAGTGGTCTGAAAGCAGTAACCTTCGGCAAGTTATGAACAACTGACTTCTGTGAGACAGTTTTAGCTTCTTATTTAACTGTGTGTGTTTTTTTTAAGTGGTATTACGATCGTCAGTATTTTCATGGACCTAAATGTATCTATTTGTTCCCCTTTTTTGTTTTGTTGGTTTTGTTTTTCATTAGCCACCATGTTGTGCCCATTGATCTTCTCATTGCACTTCGGTGAAAAGCTGTCAACAAATGCTGCAATATAAAAAATAAAATCTAATGTTATTATTGTCATTATTAATATTGTTATCCAGTCCAGAATGTGTATTTTGCAGCTATTAAAATTGAAAGTATGGGATATCCCACAATCAAAAATCAAGTGGTAATTTGTTAGTTTGTAGATCTATTTCATTTTCCTTCCTTGGAGCCATAAAAATCAGAATCTGGATAAAATGCAAATAAAAAGAATCAGTTACAGGGAGGCTATATTAATTGATTAATCAACCAAGTTGAAATCGACATTCTTTCTCAAGCCATATAAATGTGATTTCATGTGCACCATAAGTATCTCAAAGACCCTTCACTGTGCCACATTTCAGAATGTGCAGTAAGTAGATGCAAATAACTTGCCACAGACACTGATTTGTAATATACTGGGAGGTCAAGTATACAGCGAGTCTTGTGCTCCTGCAGAGCTTGTTCCATTAACCCACAGCAGAGTGCCTGTAGTTAAGGAGACAATAGACCCTGCAACCCAGCACATTGGCAATTCGATAACACGGGGAAGATACAAAGCCAAGCTTCGATCCAGCAAGAAGCCAAGAACTAAGCCCTCCTCCCACCTCGACTTGTCACAGCGATGGTATCAGTCCTTAGGGCATTTTGTGGATGACTGAGTTCAAGGTTTTCATCACACGCTTACAAGAAATGATCCCCTTAAATTCTGTGTTGAGCAAAGAGCTTTCAGTAATTGGACACAGAGCACTCATTTGGAAGTCTTTGCAATAAAAACAATTCATCATTTGCACATAATTTGTGGTTAACTTACAGTACATGCTGCATGATATCAACATAAGTATCGGTATCAGGCATCCGGAAAGTTACTGACAGAATAGAATCCTACAAACGTAGACTCAGGAGAGTTGATCTAACAAAAGTATTTATTTAAAAAAATTAGGCGCAAGGCCAAAAAGGTACAAATAATGCAGGAGAACAAGCCAATTGGCTGGCAACTGGTTCAGAGTGTCCTCGACTACTGCCCAAAGACACCTGGGATAGGCTCCAGGATGCCCCGCGACCCTTGTGAGGATAAAGCGGTTCAGAAAATGGATGAATGGATGGAGAACAAGCCAGGAATAATACAAAGAAAACAAAAAGCGCTTGCACAAGGCAAGGAAAAGACACCAACGAAAATAGCTTGTCACAAAAGTACAAGACCAAACCGCGTGGAGAACAAACCGTAGATACACTTAAACACAAGAACTATTTACTTGAATAACGAAGAACATAAAGGCAAGAGACAAAAAATGGAACAAGAGTAATAAAATATTGTCTAGACCAGGGATGCCCTAACTTTTTGGACCGAAGATTGACTTTTCGATCAACCAACCTCCCGCGATCGACCCGTTACCACGCACGCGCACATACACACGCACACTATGATGAGCAACAGCCTGACACGGAGGCACGCAGCGCACTTTTGCAGCCTGTTAACTATCGTAGCTCACACGTACCATTTTAAAGTGCTTCCCTCGACCCTCTGGATTCCTATTTGCCCTCGGTGAATTGTACACGAAACAAACTCTGAATGAGAATAATGATAACGATAAAAGATATAGCGCAACAGCTCTTATCACAAGTTGCAATTGCATGAACTTAGTTAATGGTGATGGTTATTTGCTGTAGTTCCGGATAAAAATCGGCGATAAAAAATAGCAAAACCTAGAAATCGTTGCAAGTGCTTTCTAGAAGTGGGTATTGGCCATTCAACGACTGCCTTGGTTTTAGCGGGATCAGCTCTTCGCCAATCTCGTTCAATAATAAACCCTATGGATTGAATAGCATCGATATGGAACTCTCATTTCTTAGCCTTTATTTAGTTTTCCAAAAGTTGTTATAAAATGGTACGAGCATGCTTGTTGCTCTCCAGGGTTCTTGAGAATATTGAAATCATACAAATAAACAAAACATCAGACAATATATTATATTATATTGAAATCATACAAATAAACAAAACATCAGACATTGATGAGATCTCGGAGAACATCATTGATTAGGCTCTGGAAAACAGCCGGAGTGTTGGTCAAACCAAATGGCATGAAAAGATATTCAAAGTGCCCGATGTGTGAATTGAAAGCCGTTTTCCATTCATCTCCCTCGCGAATCCATACTAAATGGGAGGCGCTATGAAGATCCAATTTGGGAAAAAAAACAAAAACAGGGAAGTAGGAAGTGGGCATCACTGTGTCCCTCGAACTCTCAAACACACTGTCACTAAATTCCCCCTCAACTCAGAAGACTATGCTGTGCTCCCAAGCCAACTTGTTTTTCCTCACCACAGTATCAATCACCCTCCCTTGTGAAATCCAAAGAGAAAACGCTCTTATTCCTACTTTACCAATTGTCACCGACCAATAGAGATTTCCTGACTGAGGTAATCGCCACATGAGCTTTTTTACTAAGCTTTACATTACGCGTTCTGTGCAGATCTGGTGCCTGGGGTTGTCAAATAAGCCATTTATCTCCCTACATAGGAAGGCTCGTTTATAGTGTGTTTAGCTGGGTTCTCTCGTGAAAGTCTAACGGAACCGGGCGCCCTTGAATAAAAATGAACTGCCCTACCAAAACCGTTCGCAGAAGCCAGAATGAGTGTCCGTTAATGGTCGCCCAAAATATATATACAGTAACATACATAGGTACAACACTGCTCTAGCAACTGACAATTTGCTTGCTGAAAGTAAACTAAACTTGACACATTGCTGAAAGCAGGTTTAAGTATTGGTGCAGGTGTTGTAACATGATTTTGGTGAATTTTATCGAGGTGCAGGCAAATAGATTCTGAGTTCCGCTGTGCAGGAGTTGTTCCTGTATTTCATTCATAAATACTGTATGACAATAACGTGCATCGAAACCCCAGAAACATTGTATAAATCACTTAATACTATTATCCTCTTTATCATATTTTTAAATCACCCTCCTGTGTACTTTACATCATCGGCCCGAGGAGATCTGCTTGCAATCCATCAAATGTACTTTGCGAGCATCGACCTTCTGCATGGACTCCAGCAAATCTGTTCCTGCTTCCACCAAATCAAACACTGTACACCTCCCTACGGCATCAATTTTGAAGGGAATGAGAGAAGCCTCTTCCATTGGCTGCAAAGCTAGTCAGCTGTGTCCACATCCACAATGGCGCAAACCACATTTTTCTAATCCCCCAAGAAACGTAAAGTAGCTCGCTCATGCGCACACACTTTTTAGAATTTGCCTCTTTCATTTATTCATGTAATAATAATGCCTTATGTTAAAATAAATTGTGATATCAAAAACGAATGGAGCATTAAGAAACTACTTACTAGCTTTCAGTGAATGTTTTTTCTTTTGACGTTTTAAACTAACGTAACTCATTGTGTATTTTAGTCTTCCTAACATTACACAGTGGATGCAAATTACTATTCAGACAATATGATGTACCAAAATAGGCTGTTTCACCTGCACATCACCATGGATGGAAAAACATTTGTTTCATGTTTACAGATGGTATGCTATATTGCGTAAATACATTTGTCAGCAGCCTGGATGAATAGCTCAGACCAATGACGGTACAATTATGTTAAGTCATATGCAATCACACGGAAACCAATGTCCTCTCAGGCAAGGACATTGAGATGAAATGTGATGAATGAGATGAAAAACACCAAGTGACGCCAAGATCTATTTTGTGAGCATCCAGAAATTGTGGGAGCAACAATTTATTCAGAGCGTGCTTGCTTTGTGCACTAAAGGTACCCTGCCTTGTTTACCAAATTCACCTACTTTGAATCCAACAACACAAGTCCTTCCAGTCGGCCTGACAACCCTTGAGAGAGTAGTAGAAATGTTGCAACATTCTCTCGCTGTGAAAAACAAGGGTGGGGTGTTTATCAGACCTGTGGAGAATAGCTACCAAATTGCAAGAGCACTGCAGCTTTTTAAAGAATGGGAAGTGGATTGTTTAAACTCACTGTGTATTTTGGGAAGAAAAAAAAGACAAGCGCGGTGCTGCCTTTTCTTGACATTCCATTAAAGAGACTGGTAGCACCTTCCAAGCAGAGGGCAAGAGTGCTGTGAAAGGAGGAGAAAGATGCTTGAAAAAGGAATGAGTGTGCTTAAAGTCTAGCTTGAGACATACTGCCATCTAGTGAAAGTGTTGGCATCAACATGGGGTCATAGAAAAGTGATCAAGCTTAGTATGAATATTTTGTCTGTTTTTACCTGACTAGTTTTGTAAAATAATAGAATTTAAAAAAAAAAGATGATTTAATGTTACTGCTTTTAGTGAGTGGTGGTCAAAAGTGATCAAGCTTAGTATGAATAATTTGATTCTGTTTTTACATGACTAGTTTTGTAAAATAATAGAATTAAAAAAAAAAGGATGATTTAATGTTACTGCTTTTAGTGAGTGGTGGTGAGTTATACCAGTGTGCACATGAAGAAGCTGAATCTTATGTCTGCAGTCAATGCAATTCATCGCCTCTCCCATGTGAATAAAAAATACCAACTGCTTTCAAACAGACAAGTTCAACGCCTGGAGCTTAACTTTAGAAGATTGTCGAACTAATTTATCCCTGGTTCAATTTAGCTGCTCAAGCACTAGAAGCTTACCAGAGGCTGTGTGCAGTGCAGTTTGTATGAAGAGAAATACGTGCCTCCATCACAGGTGTTTAAAAAAAATAAATAGATACCGGTACATAAAATCTGCAAAATTTAAGTAAGTCGGGTTATATAGGGGTTGATAATGGGATAGATGTATTTTTCTATGCTCTTCATGATATGGTGTAAACTTGAAGCCAAAAGCTGCTGACATGCATAGACAAATTAAAAACCAGAGAGAGATTTGGGAATAGGTGAGCGATGTACACCATATCCAAGACATCATGTTTGGTGCAGTCCTGTGAGTGGTTTGTTATTCTGCTAGTCGTTAGCAGAATAGAATACAATAGATTCCACCGCTTCATGAGAAGTCACATTACCTTGGTTGAGGGGTTCAGGGTTTAGTTCCAAGGAGCTAAATTGTCAGGGGCTTCATACCCTGGCAGTGTCACCCAGAACAAACAAGTCCAGTGTGACGAACCAGACAAAGCACTGGTCAGAACCCCCTACAATGACGAAAAAACACTGGACTACATTTTTCTTTGCCCGCCTCTGATGTGAGCTGGGTGGTGGCCAAAGGCATGGACATTGGCAGTCCGATCACGGGCTACGGAAGCTGTATCTCGAACAGAGAAGGAGCCTGAACTGGTGTGTGAGGCCGAGAGGTCCTGGCTAGATATAGTTGGGCTTGCGTTGACACACGGCATTGTTTCTGGAATCAGTCCTTTTGAGAGAGGTTGGATTCTCTTGCACTTTGACAACGCAGAATAGGCGTGTTCTGAATTGCTTTCCTGCCATTTGTCTGTTTTGTGGGTTTGGGTGTGTGCGACTTATGTTTGTGGTTTGGCACCTGTAACGTGTCATCTCGGGTAATGCAAAAAGTACGTCCGTAAAACTCACTCTTTGGAAGCCTTGTCAGTAGGGCTGAGCCGGTTGGTTGACTGCTTTTAATCTGTTGGTCAGTGCACACCATTTCTCACCCAGTGGATGGTGGTTCAAGCCTGTGATCTTGTACAGGTCTGTGTCAAATGACCAATGTTGCATGCCAAACAAGTGCGAAAGAGTGCTCTTGATGGGGACTCCTTTGTTTTGCTGGTGACTCCAGTGCTCACGTGGGCTATGACAGTGAGATCTAAAGAGGAATCAAATGAGTTGTCTGGGACATCTGATTTGGATGCCTCCTAGACTGCTCCCTGGTGAAGTGTTTGGGTATGTCCAATTGATCTTCCCATGGGAAGATCCAGGCTGTGATGGTCAGCTGGCTTGGGAACACTTTGAAATCCCCATGGAAGAGCAGGACCCAGTGGCTGGGGAGTCAGAAGTCTGAGTTTTTGTGCTTAGTCTGCCCCAGGCTCATTCCCAGCAATATGACCCTGGATAAGCAGAAGAAGATGCAACGATTGACCAAGACTAGGATATAATAGCAAAACAGTATTTTCACTGTTCAGTGAACAATGTAATAGTTCCTACAATGTATATTGCAATACTGCGTCATGTGTATACTGTATCTTTCTTATTATGTTTCACTTGTCACTATACAAGTGTGACTTTAATAATTATGGGGGTATTATTTAGGTGGCCACAGGTGTATGGTTTAAAAATACATGTAAAATTTTTCACAATTGAAATAGGGTGTGTCATTAAATCCTAATTAGCTCTTGCTGCTGTTTTTGTTTTTTCCTGAGAAGACCTTTTTCAGAGTACCTTGATTTAAGTGCATTTTTCTTTATCCTGTTGAGCGACATTTTACGTTTTGCAGAGTAGCTATTCCAGATAGGTTTTGCTGCAGGGTCGAAGGCTAATACAATGACTCATGGATACAAATTGAACACATGAGCATCTCAGCTTGCAGCCAAGGTCAATAAACCCTTGCAACTTCCCTCTAAATCTGCACACATGAACCTGTTCACAAACCTTAGCTATTTTACTTCAGTGATAGTGACAAAATTAAGCTAAAAACTATCTATACTGTTCCCGAGGATGACTGATACAGACAGGATAGACAAAGCATTTATAGACAATAACCTTCCAATGTATTTTGGAGGGTGGGGGGTGGGGTTGTCTTCCCACACATCAGCGATTTCACAGATGGATGTGTGCATATGGTCACTCTGCAACATTTCCCACTTTGAGAACAAAATAAGAGTGGGCTGTCCTCTCCAAAGCATGTGTTCATAGATTTGTCCACATTTCATGTAGATTTGTCCAAACACTTAAATATGTATTTTTAATACTCTCCAAACATTTGCACTCAAAATCCTGCATCATTAGCAATGCTGCAGTAGCGCTCTCTGTTTTCATTGCAGACTGTACAACTGATTTATTGCACTTTCACATCTTAATTAATGCCAGGCTTGCTTGGCTCTCTAACAGTCCGTAAGGAAATCATTTTGTGTCTCATCGTAATTGCATAGAATCACAATATAATAACTGTGTAAATCATTGCTAATTCGCCTGAGGGAGCATCTGGTCAAAGTAAAACTATACCAAAAGAGTTCTGTTGATAAAACATGTATGAAGAGCACTGCCGTGTGCATTCATACATAAAAAAAAAAACAAAAAACTGCACCATAGCTTCATTCATTATTTAAATCTTCCGACAAGCTGATTGTGATTAGTCAGGATTCAAAGGTAATTTATGTTGTGTTTAAAACTGGTAGTGGTTCACTTGCCTGAAGTCAAAGCCGGCAGTGAGGGTTCCGTCTTGACTCACTGATGGTCTGCCCAGAGACAATTGGGCTGGGCTACAGCTTCCGGCAAAACTGAATAGAATGAGCGGTCGAAATAGTTGCATGCAGTTCCTTTCCAAATGGTGGAATTATTTGCAATTAAAATAAATGTTTTTGGAACTTGTCTTGTTGACCACTGGTTTAAATTTAAATGTACCCATCCATTCATCCAACATTTTCTATGTCGCCTATCCTCACCAGGGTTGTGGGTGAACAGGAGCCTACTTCAGCTGACTTTTGGCGAGGGGCGGGGCAGATCCTGAGATGGTTGTTTGCCAATATAATCTACTAATACTTTGTGTAATTATCTTTTTTTCCCCAATGAAACACATGACAATAAGTGACCATTTCACAAATTTACATTCATCAATTTTTTTTTTGAAGGATATGAAGAAGAGGAAACCAAAGGCACACACTAAAAAATACGGGGTTGTTTTCCGAAACTACTACCTTTGGATTTTGAGCAGATCAGGTAACTTTTATCCAAGGTTGGGTTCATTATTTTGGCGCAGCAAATTGGGCTGATGATTGGATTTGGGCAGGCTGAAGATGGTCACCACCACACGTTTTTTTTGGGGGGGGGGGGGTAGAGGGGGGTTGTGTTACCTAATGTCTGCCAAACGTTGGGTTAGTGGAAAACACTGCGGACTCTCTGAGATTGTGATTCAAATCCCCGTCAATGCAAATGGTGATATCCTGGGTGTTCACAATTTACACCACATGCTGATTGCCAGCCATTGCAGGTCCCAAGCCTGGATTAAAAATTAGGTGTGTCGGATCCGGTGTAAAAATTGTGCCAAACATATTGACTCGTTGTGATGACCCCTGACCAGGGAAAGTTGCTTCTTCTTCTTAGTAAAATTATTCTAATTTTTAACCGTGTGTGTGTGTGTGTGTGTGTGTGTATATATATCTATATATATCTATATATATCTATATAGATATATATAGATATATATA
>NW_017805583.1:1534259-1540935 GCF_001891065.2 Hippocampus comes
GTGTACTTTAAATAATAATTGTGTGCTGGTGGGCTCATGTTATTCAATAAATACCTTGCAGGTCAAATGTTTCGGAGTTGAAAATAGCCGAACTTATGGGTGTAATTAATAACAATTTAAAGCAGACATTTCAGTCTGGTAATTGCAGTCTTTATGCCTCCACATTACTTTGAAATGAAGCCCGCGTCTCCCTTGCCCTCCTTACAGCCATACTATCAGTCTTTTTGACTGAGGGTCTGTGTTTTTTCCATGATCATGGAAGATCAATGTTAACTCCATGGTGTAATCATCTAAGGAATAAGATTAGCATAATTTAGCGTCAATTGAGTTGTCTCGCTGGCTGCAGTGGGGAAGGGTGATTAGGGTTGATTTTCCCAGCAGGCTGTGTTGCATCGGATGACAGAAACTATGTTTCGGAGTGGGGACAAATTGAGGGAAAAAAATGCTTTTTTGTATATATATAAATATATATACACACACACACACACACACACACACACACACACACACACACACACACACACATATATACTGTATGTGTGTGTATATAGTTGCAATTGAAGTGGATCCTCGTTGAAATGGAAATAAAAGTGTTGGCCATGTAAAACCAACATGAGAGTCGGCTGGCTGTTTTTGACACTACTTATCCATGATCATTAGCTGGAGGCTATCCAAGCTGACTTCGCCGTGATTCAAATGAACTCTGCAGCTAATGCGATGTTCATTTGGTCAAGTATGGATGCTCTCATCCGAACCCTGGTGAACATCCACTCACCCATCAAGTTCATGGTCTCATGGACCAAGACCCACCTCGTCAAGCAATTTTCTTCTGCTTGCAAGTGAACTCTGGTGTGGTTTGGTTCACTTTAGATGTGAAGTGTAAACAGGTTAAAGACAAGGAGAAGTATTAAAGTGACACATAAGCTCACACTTCAGAACAGCCTTTTCCTGTACCATAAATCCATGAGTATGTGTGGGTGCACATAAAAATAGCGCCATACAAAATAACTCAGCCATCATCCATTTTCTATACTGCTTAGCCTGTTCTGGATCACAAGTGAGCAGGAACGTAACAGAGCAGAATTTGGCAACCAATGTAGGCTATAGCCCACCTTTTGCCCTGTCAGTGGCAGGGCACATATACAGACAAACAACCATTTGCACTGACATTCACACAGTCACACAATGGAAAGTGAACCCATGCGGCCGACAATATACAGCTACACCAAAAAGAACTCACCTAATATACCTGCAATGTCACAATCCTTGTCGATTGAGGTTGTGATTTTTTTTGTCAAGGATTTTGACAGGATTTGTTCCAATTATGAAATCATATAAGAAGCATATATGCAACACACAGTTCTTTGCGTGTTGTTGTTGTTTTTTTTTTTTTTTTTACTTGTGCAGCTCCTCTCACAGCAACATGGAATATGGATCGTGACACCACCAAATGTAATTCAATATAGTTAAGACGTGACGTATACATGCTACATTACTGTACTTTACAAAGGAGAAAGCAACAGTATGCATTATGGTCGTAGTTTTTTTGTTGTTGTTTTGTTTTTGTGATGGAATGAGACAAGCCGCTTGCTACTGGTTGGTTCGGAAAAAAAAAATCAGATTGCTGGATTTCATGCACTCACAAAGAGTGTTCAACAAACTCTGTTAGTGATGCTCAACTTTGAGTTGATCTGTTCTCAAATAGGAAACTCTGAATTTACGGTTCCAGAACAGCTGGATTGAATCAGTTTCATCAACGTTCCAAAAAAAAAGTTTGTTTTATTTTTGTGTTTACCCATATAACACTACCTTTGGAAACAGAGCAGCTGGAATAATTGAAAATTCCCTTGCTAAGCATCCGTCCTTGCTTGCCTAAAAACAACAATAGCAAAGCTTTACTAACTGTGGTGAATAAGGTTTTTTGACTAACTTATCTCACTAACTTTGAGTCGCAGCTGGGAGGGCTGGTGATTCTTTCCGAGGGGATCGTGAGGCACATCACATCAGTGGAACGTTGGGGCAAAACATGAGTGTGTCCTCTCTTAACCTCAACCGGTTTTTCCATCCAAAAATTGAATCACAGGACATGCTTTCTTTTCCCCAGCGGGCACCTTAAGGACACATAGTATGGCTTTGAAGACCACTTTGCGGGGCTCATGTCGTGCTTAGTTTTCCACAAACTGACATGATCACATACTGTAACTAAAATGAGAACACAAACCAGGCTGTGTAAGACAGTTATTTCTTTATGGGAGCAATTTAAAAACCTTTGAAAAGGACTGTGTGTGTGTGGGGGGGGGGTGGGGGGGGGGTACTGTTATATGTATTTATGTGTAAATACTGCATGCAAAAATGTTATTTTTCCAAAATATGCTGTAACTTTAATATTTTAAATTAATGTAAGTCGTTGTACATAAACAAAACATTGTATGTAAATATATTGTTCTTCATATTTATATCATGGACTAACTCGCTTTAGCGAGGGACTATATTGCATGTCGCCATTCAGTTTGTTGACTTTTTGCATTTCTTCTCCATTCTTGCTGCTATAAACATGCTACGCCAATAAGTTAGTATTTGTGTTCATGTCTATGTGGCTGACATGAATCATTGTATTCAATGTTTCTTAAGAAATGAACACAAATACTGTTTCGTAAGAAAACACTTTGCTGTCACGCTGACTTGCGATCTGATTTTGTTTTGTTTTGTGTTTTTGTTTCCACCTCAACTTATCAAACTGTTCCCTTGTATCTACCAATGCCCCCTTCCTTGTTGCCTCATCACGTGGCTCGTATCTACGCTGCATTCCATGAAAGTGGAAAGTCTGAGTTCTCAACAAGAAAAGGTGCACTCATTGGAATACCACTCAAAGTGGGAGGTCCGTGTTGCAAAATCTGAGGAAAAAAAATCCACCCCGGCATCACCGATCTGTATGACGTCACTTGACAATGGCCCTTTTTGTTGTTGACATCAACTTGAGGCTGGCTGCAACTGGTACAATCTAAGTGGGATAAATCTGATTTCACGCTTTTCTGGAAAGAGTGCCTTTCAGTGACGGGAAAGAAACCAAATGTCGGTCACACATGCACACTTTCTGTTACTGTTATTAGTAGAATAGAGGCTAAGACTTGTACTGTATTTGGTAGCATCTCAAGCTTTCCGGCATCACTCCTATGTTTCATTTGTTACATTTTCACTCAGGTCATCAATTAAAAAGATGAAGTTGAACTGTGGAGCACGGCTGAGTTTTTCCTGCCTTATTCTTATAATACTGGCTGTATATAACACATTGGATGTAATTAAAACAAACAAAAAAAGGTTTGGCAGTTATTTGGAAAAAATAACTTCATCACAACTTTGAGATTGGCCTCCTCTCCTGCAGACCTTTTTGACAATGAATATTCTTAGTTAAGGGAGGATGACAGAAGTAGTGATGATGATCGACAGCCAGCAAAAGAAGGATTAGCCAATTTTGGCAGTACTGACAAGAGAATTTGATGATGTGGAGAATGTGCCAATCTGACAGAGCTCAAGGACAAAAAAGGTTGTTTACAATAAGGTTGATCTAGCTCTCACTGGAAGTGCTGAGAGACAATGAAACAATCAACACACATTGCAAAATTTGTGTATACTGATTGACCATCGTTTTCTCTCTCTCTCTCTCTCTCTCTCTCTCTCTCTCTCTCTCTCTCTCTCTCTCTCACTATCTTCAACTTTTATGTCGGATCAGTTATCCACAGTCTATCCGTAGTCAAATATAAAATGGTTCTGTAGAGTATTTATTTATTTTCTGCAGGAAATATGTCACCATTGCAAGGTTATTTATATTTACACTCCGGTGAGCTGCCATCAGTATTTCATGGCGGCCAAATCCGTCCGTGTCGTCGGCGACAGCCAAACAGCATTGCGAACGGACTTACCAGTACTAGGTCAAAGGCAAGTGCCACACACCTGACATGCAGCCAAATCCATTAAAAAAATATTAATATTAATACATTTTATATATATATATATATATAAAATACAATAAAACAGTGTTGTATACCTTTCAGTCCCATGGACATCAATGACTCCCCCAAAATATTAATGAAAAATTAAAAATGAATCGAAAAAGAAAATAGGCGGGTGCTGAACCGCTGGTATGCAACGGCTGTAGTTTTGAGTTGTAATATCACCATTCACCACTTGATGGCAGACATGGCTTAGTTGTGCTTGAACGGGTCTTATCCTGCCCTATACTACAACATGAGTAGTCTTAATATTTTTTTGCCATATTTGGAATGACATACTGTATATAGTACCAAAATAATGTTAGCATTTTGTGTAAGTTGATTTTTGTGGCGGCAAAAAAAGAGAGAGAGAGAGAGAGAGAGAGAGAGAGAGAGAGAGAGGATCCCTTTTTCGATGCTAGCATTGCTTACTGGCAATGAACTACTACAATGCACTGCAATGCACAAAGTAAGAGATCATTGTATGCTAGATACAATGATCTCTTACTTCATTTATTTATTTTTTTGACCAACCATTATGATTTTTCTGTGAATTCTCAAATATTAGCATGTCCCATGGGCTTTTACATTCTCTGCAAGCACCGGAACCCACAATGAATCTCTGCTGTCCAAGTGTCACGTCCCCCTTTATAGCATGTTGTTGCGCTCCTGAGGTGTTAGGATGACATCATTTACATTTTGCAGAAATTCTCGGCCAATTCACGTATTGTACTCTGCAGATGCTGTAACATTTGGCTCATATCATCCTTGTGACAGACAGATGCCAGGGGTAATTAGATCCAACCGATTAAGGTGGGTTCTGCTGTCTGCCTGAAATACACCTCTGCAGTTCTCAGATGTCATCCATGAAATGAGACAGACACTCCAAATGAGTGAACAGCTCAGGCTAATATCCCATCGCAAATGCTGTTTACTCCGGGTGTCTGGATTAAGCTCAGCTCTCCGTGACTTTGCCTGGCTGGATTATCAGAGAGAGGAAATACTGCCAAAAAGAAATCTCTTGAAAAATAAGGAGTTGTTCCCGATACTCAAGGGAGAATGCTTCATATTTTATTCAATTCATAGTCATTTCTGTCTAAACTCTGGCACTTTTTCTGTTTGTGGAGTGACTTCCTCCCCAACCGCCACCACGATACTTATTACTGTACTGATATTGGATTGCATTCCTTGTTCGATATTGATACAACTTTGACGGTGCAGCTCCCATGTTCTAAAGGGCATACCCTTTTCAACATTTTGTGATTGTCGAGAGTAATAGACAATCACAAGACGAAATCAAGAAGCACCCAGGGGGCCAGCAACCACATTCAGCAGCAATAATATATGTGCAGCAGATGTCATTTTTATAAGATGGATATTTTTGCTTCCATGGCACTTCTAGCTTTGACCTATTGAACATGGAAATTGTAATAGCTGCAGAAACCGTGACCTTTAACTATTTCTGAATCATTTCCTACAGATGCTCTTTGCAACATGTGATAAGACTAAGAGGACATTTTTTTTCATGTTTTCAAAAAGTACAAAGGAAATTGCTGCCTTTGACTGTCATGAATTGTCAATAGAAGGTGGGAGAGCCATTATACATAACCTTTTAACTGTCACACAGTGCACTCAGCATTCTTGATTATGAGCATAAGCATTTCTTTTTTAAGCGCATAAGCATTCTTCATTGCAAGCTTAAGCATTCTTTGTTGTGAGCTCAAGCAATTCTTCGTTGTAAGCATAATCAATTTTCATGATTAATATAATAATGTTTGATAACTAAAATACATAATTATTCCAATACCATGTAACCAGTACAGACCAATCATTCGGGTTCACCAGCCGGTGTGAGCTGTTCCCAACCTCCAGTAAAGGACGAGGGCTGCGTCAGAAAGGGCATCTGGCAAAATACATGACTTCCACACCAGTCAGGGACAAAGTCGGTGATTTGGTTTAGAGATATATCAATAGATATTGGGGTTATAAATTAACTTACTGTCTATCTATATAGCAAGCTAACTAGCTATATATATGTGTATTATATATAAAAAGTTAAATTAAAAAAATCCTCGTCTCACCCCACAGGTGGTGTCCATCCCCCATTCAGCTCGGGTCCTCTACCAGAGGCCAGGAAGCTTGAGGGTTCTGCGCAGTATCCTTGCTGTTCCCAGAGATGAAAGTCCTCCGGATTTTCCCGGAATTCCGGGTTTTTTAAATTTTTATGAAAATTTCTCCGGAGAATTGAGGAAAATTTGCATAATCCGGATATTTGTTGACAACATTGAACGAAGACGCGTTTGAGTTCGTTGTATTGCTTTCACGAGCGTAGCCATATTGAGGCACTAACACTTGTAACAGTAAAGAGATTTTTGTTTGTGTAATAACGACAGAAGGCATGATGGCGTTTGACTAATGGTTTAGGAAATCGAATGGCAACTCGCAACAACAGTAGCAAGCGTCATTTTGCCTCTTGGGTTATACCATCTCAACTAGAACGTGGGGGATAGTCCCCAAACAATTTTCGTCTCTTTATAAACACACCCGCTAAACCCCAGTGGAAAGAATAAAAGAGGCCGTCAACAAGACAGTTGTCGTAAAATATATATTTGGCCAAAAAGGAAAAAACACAGATTGGCAGAAAATCGGGTCCGTCCGACATAGTGTCGTCTCGGCTAACTTAGCTT
>NW_017805583.1:1541165-1561373 GCF_001891065.2 Hippocampus comes
AAAGGGTACACGTGTGCACACAAAAGGAAGATTAATCATTGAATGTCGAGTATTTGAATAGCGTTTTGTGTAAACTAATTCATGCTTGATCAGCCAAGTGCGTGCGCGCGCTCGCGTGTGCGCGTGTGTGTGTGTCACACACACACACACACACACACACACACACACACACACACACACACACATTTATTTATTTATTTTTTTCCGGAATTTTCAGAAAAGTCCACTTTCATCTCTGTGTTCCCAGCACTGCACATTTCTGGACTGAGATGTCCGATGTTGTTCCCGGGATCTGTTGCAACCACTCATCTAGTTTGGGGGTCACTGCCCCGAGTGCTCCAATCACCACAGGCACTACTGTCACCTTTACGGTCCAGGCTCTCTCCAGCTCCTCTCTGAGCCCTTGGAAACATCAGAAAGAAGGAACACGAGAAACTAGAGAAATACCATTACTTGGGACCGCTACATCCACTACAACGGCTTTCCTCTGCCCTTTATCTATGATCATGAAATCTGGTTGGTTCGCCATTACCATCTTGTCAGTCTGTATCTGGAAGTCCCACAGGATCTTTGCTCGGTCATTTTCCACCACCTTTGGAGGTGTTCCCCATTGTGACCTTGGGGTTTCCAGTCAATACTCCGCACAGATGTTTTGGTAGACTATGCCAGCCACCTGGTTATGGAATTCCATGTAGGCTTTTCCAGCATCTTACACCTACATCTTGGATTGTCTCAGGTGCCTCTTTGCACAACCTACACCTTGGGTCTCGTCTGGTGGGGTATATCTCGGCCTCAATGGCTCTGGTGCTCAGGGCCTGCTCCTGAGCAGCCAGGATGAGTGCCTCTGTGTTGTCCTTCAGGCCAGCCCTCTCGAGCCACTGATAGGGCTTCTTCGGACTAGCCACTTCAGTTATGTTCCGGTGGTACATCCTGTGTAGGGGCTTGTCCTCCCATGATCCCTAGTCTTCGAGCACCTCATCCTCTGTTCCACATTGTCTGAGACATTCTCTGAGTACATCATCCGTTGGAGCCTTATCCTTGATGTACTCATGGAGCTTGGATGTTTCATCCTGGACAGTAGCTCTCACACTCAGTCGTCCCCGGCCTCCTTCCTTTCAGCTTGCGTACAGTCTCAGGGTGCTGGATTTGGGATGGAACCCTCCATGCATGGTTAGGAGCTTTCGGGTCTTAACATCTGTAGTCTGAATCTCTTCCTTTGGCCACCTTATTATTCCTGCAGGGTATCTGATCACTGGCAGGGCATAGCTGTTTATTGCCTGGGTCTTATTATTGAGCTGGCTTCTTCGGACTTGCCTCACCCACTGGAGGTATTTGGCCGTAGCCACTTTCCTTGTTGCCAGTTTGAGGTTGCCATTGTTTTGTGGTATCCCGAGGTACTTGTAGCTGTCCTCAATGTCTGCTATTGTTCCTTCAAGGAGTGAGACCCCTTCAGTGTGGACTACCTTGCCTCTCTTAGTCACCATCCGACTACATTTCTCAAGCCCGAATGACATCCCGATGTCGCTGCTGTAGATCCTGGTTGTGTGGATCAGGGAGTCTATGTCCCTTTCGCTCTTAGCATACAGCTTTATGTCATCCATGCAGAGGAGGTGACTGATTGTAGCTCCATTTCTGAGGCTGTATCCATAGCCTGTCTTGGCGATTACTTGGCTTAGGGGGTTCAGTCATCGAGTTCGCAACGAAGGCTCTTGGAGTTGTATAAGGTCAACAGGACCCTAAGCATTTAATGATCCATGTATGTGGCATCGAGTCATAGGATTTCTTGTAATCAATCCAGGCTGTGCACAGGTTGGTATGTGGGGACCTGCAGTCTTGTGCGACTGTTCTGTCAACCAGGAGCTGATGTTTGGCCCCTCTGGTATCTCTACCAATGCCCTTCTGTGCTTCGCTCATGTATTGATCCATGTGTCCACTTATCTTAGCCGCAATGATGCCTGACATGAGCTTCCATGTTGTGGAGAGACAGGTTATTGGCCGATAGTTGGATGGGATTGCACCCTTTGAGGGATCCTTCATGATCAGGATCGTTCGCCCTTCGGTTAGCCATCCTGGGTTACTCCCATCCCTCAGCAACTGCTTCATATGTGCTGCTAGGCGCTCATGGAGTGCTGTGAGTTTCTTTAGCCAGTAGGTGTGGACCATGTCCAGGCCTGGTGCTGTCCAGTTTTTCATATCTGAGACTCTTTCCTGTATGTCTGCCACTGTTATGGTAACTGGGCTCTGTTCAGGGAGGTTGCTGTGCTCCTCTCTCAGGGTCACCAGCCATTGTGCACTGCTGTTATGTGCAACCTCCTTCTCCCATATGCCTTTCCAGTACCTTTCAGTTTCCAGTCTTAGTGGGTCAGCTCTGCTGTTAGGACCCTGCCACTGAGCGTACACTTTCGCAGGTTGTGTTGCGAACATGCTGTTTATTGTCTGGCCTCATTCTCTTTCGTGTACCTCTTTAGGCGACTGCCAAACAAAGGCTCCAAGCCTTGTCCAGTTTCGAGTGCTTCAGGTATGGTCATTTGGATGTACCTCTCAGGTATCTGCCTTTTCATCACACCTCTCTGGGCCTCCGTCAATTGACTCACATCTTTCCGTGCCGCCTTGATCTTACCCACCATGGAAAGTACGGTTGGAGGCTAACGTATCTCATGGCTCCCATGTTTGCTGTGATGGCCAAGCATCTCTAGGATCACTGATGCCGAAGCATATATCAGATCATTGGTTTCCGTGATCGTTACAGTATGGAAAGTGTGAATTCAGCACTGAGGGCGATCCCTGAGACTTCCAGGTGGTACTTCACCTAGCCGTTGAAAGCTGGGCAACCTAGAAACCGATTACATTCTCGCCATGATCTTAGCTTTCAGGTCAGTTGCTGCATCGCTCAGCATTTCATTCATTGGGGCTGGCCTCCCAATCTCATCATCTGCATTCATTGGGGCTTGCCTCCCAATCTCTGGTATGACCAGCCCACATTCTCTGCATGTAACCCCTCTGACTAGGGTTGCTTGAGTAGCATTCCAACAGAGCCATGTTATCGCATCTCGCCCATCTCCGCTTTGTTCCAAGGTGCTCTGGTTCCCCAGCACCTGACGCAGACCTTGTTTGGCTGGGCGACGTCTGAGCCGGCATGTCATTCGTTTTATTGTCTCTCATCATCGTATGAGGTAGGCATTAGCGTGAAGGGTCTTGCCCAAGAACCCACACTGGATGGTGTTATGTGTTCATCTTCTTTTTGCCCCAAGTGGGATTCGAACCCCCATCTCTCAAACCGGTGGCTTACCAACTGAGCTATCCAGCCGCTATGTGTGTGTGTGTATATATATATATATATATATATAAAATAAATTTATTTTGCAGGTTACGGTGTGCAAACCTTCAATCAGACAATGGTACTGTTTCATCTAAAGTCACACAAAAACAAACTGGTAGAGTCTGTGCAGCGTGCAAATGCGCCAAGAGACTGTTTATTGAACTCTGCTCACAAGTGACCAGCAAAACATAAATCGCTTAATCCACGCTTAATCCACGCTTAGTTCCTTCTGTTACACGAATGTAACAGTTGGATTAAGCATAAATCGATTTTAATAGATTTTCACACACCTTGAGAGCAGTGGCGGTTGAGTTGGTTTTACTTGCGTTCAGTTGGGAGGGAAGACCCGCCCCCACCCACATACAAACATTGCAAGTTTTGATTTCGTTTTCTAGATTCCCTAGAAAGTTTTATGAACACTAACCCCGTACATGTAGCATATGCCATAGCACTAAAATTGCAATTGTTGATTTGAAATATTCAAGTTTTTGACACTCTGTTTCAAAGATCTTTGCTCAATGAAAGGTTGGTTTTTTTTTTTCATTTTTGACCACGTTTTTATCATATTTAACAAAAATATTTCAGTCCAGTGCCTTTGTGACTAATTTAAGACAGTCGCTTTGATGGTTGCGTGAAAGACTATATTGAAACAGTGTATATCTGATAAATGCTGAATGCCAGCAAAACATTTGCAAACAGGCTTCGGTTTTGAAATGTGGCACTCACACCCAGCACTACTTGCAGGCAAAGCAGCTACAATTTTACATACAGTAAATGAAAAGTCCAAACAATTTAATTTGCCACCACTGTGTCAAATTTATGAATTATTTAAATGTGATCAGTCTCTTTCCACTTTTTAAAATAACTAAATTGCCCTGTTACTTTCAGAGTTTTAAAACACACAGTTCGACAACAGAGAACAATTTGTATGTGTTGATAAAATCAGACTTCAGCATTTAAATCAGACTGATATGTGACAACCTGGTCATTAATTTCAGTCAACCAGAATTTTTATCACAGACTGTTGCTATTAGGTCGCTCCATACCAACCTCAGACCCCTTATGGCACCATGGAAAAATTCTGAGAGAAAAAGATACGCTCAGATTGGTGATAAGCTCTTTTTAGTAAGTGGCGTAAAACAAAATTGCAGGATGATATTGCTGACTACGAATATCTCGTTGCGCAGAATTAAGGAATTTGAAACAAGATTTATGAGAAATCATGATCTCTGTTTTCACATGTGAAAGGTAGCGTTGCCTACAGCATTGTTTCCCAACCTAACACCACAAGTACACAAGCAAATGTCTATACAAGAACATGAAATCCATTTTGTGTTATGTCACAGTATTTTCGGTGACCTCAGACAGCAGTGTTATAAACAGTAGCCAAAACACTAACATAAGGTCCAACTGGACCTATAGTCGGCCCATGGTCCTGAGAAGGACTGCCAATGCTCTTGTCAGTCATTCCTTTTCTTATCCATCCCTTCATTACTTTTCTGTTCCCACTCTTCACATTTATCACACAGGTTTTTTTTTTCTCCAATGTTCAGTCCTTCTTTCCTCCTGCTTTGCTCTCCTTTCTCTCTTGCCTTTGCCTCACTCTGCTCTTTGTGCTCTTCTGACTGCAGTCCTTACTTTTTATCTCTACTCTAGATCCATGTAACAGCTATGAAAAGAAATGACAGAGGCGGTGGCTTTTTCAACCTAAAAAAGCAAAATGACAGGTGTTGGGCAGATTGTGTGTATGATGATCTACTCTTTATTCTGACGAGGCAGGAAGGTTTACTTTTCATCCATATTAATTGTTCTGCATTCTGAAATAAATCAAATGTCAGACATCCACATGTTCATAACAAATATATTAATACCAATATTAGACCAAACAAACGTCATGGCAATGTTCACAATTAAAATTCCACATACTTCCTGGCTTTCAAATCAAAAGACATAACCACCACCCTGCCGTTACTCGTGAGAAGACAAAATGGATCAAAGAGAAGAGTGATCAAATTTTCTTCCTTACGTTATTTATTTTGTCTCATGAGGTGACTCCAGACATGTTCTTGTTTATTAAACTTGTTATACCTTGTTTCAAGAAATGGAAGGATCTTCTGGGCTTTATATTGTCATTGAAGGCAGAGAATTTTGATGGACTTTTTTTAACCTCGATGGCAAGCTCTGCCTTTGCTGCGGGTGGAGAAAATGCACCGTAAATGAAACTACTGGAATCATATGAAAAATAGACAAACTGGCCATATCATATTGTAATCAACTTGATTTTTATTCCAATGAGTTGCTATTAAGAGGTTGTGGCGAACATTTCTACTAATTAAAAGTGCTTGAAACACTACCATTAATCGGACCATGTATACGTACAATAATGATGCATAATAACTTGCAAATGAGTAAAGTAGCCATTTTTGTACCTCTTGCTATTGACCGTATATGGTATAAATGTACAACATTGCAAATTATGTCTCCACATTTTGAATTTGTTCAGTAAGTGACAGCACATCAGCAACATTTAAAGCAACGTGTCAGGATAAATGCACACTGTGTGTTGTGAGTTACAGTAGTACAGATAGCTTTTGGAAAACCCTCGAACGCCTGGAATTATCTGTGTGCGTCAAATACTGGAGGCACTGCTGGGATGATTGACGCTTATCTTTTGGGTACTCGCACAGGCGCGCACACACCGCACTTAGTTAAGAGGATGTGAGTGTGCAGCCACGGTGTGTGGTGACATCAAAGAATAGATTTGGAGTTGGCAGAGATCGGCTCCAACAAATGATCACTTTTACAACTTGAGCAGCCAAATCAAGTGTGCGTGCGTTGACAGTAGGCGGGGGGGGGGACACCCGGAACCGGTTGCCAGCCAATCGCATGGCACACAGACAAACAACCATCCGCACTCACACCCAGGGACAATTTAGAGTGTTCAATCAGCCTGACATGCATGTTCTTTTGGAATGTGGGAGGAGAAAGGAGTACCCAGAGAAAACCCATGCAGGCCGGAGCTGGAATTGAACCCGGTAACTCTGCACTGTGAGGTCAACGCGAACTACTGGACCACCAGGCCGCCAGTCAATTTATTTTTTTTTAAAAATGCAATCAAATAAAACACTTGTTTTGGTCATTTGGTAGCAGAGGAAAAACATCTTAAATGTGTTCTGTAATTTGTTGCTACGCACAAGATTGTTTTGAGTATCCCAGTACCATGTTTAAGAGGATGGAGTGAACTATTACTGGAAATAGATTACCCCCAGAAATTGATTACCCCCCTATGACATAAAATCTGGCGCCAGAACAAATTGCCTGCTATCTCTCCCAGAATTGTAATGTGAAAAAGGCTTTGTTCCGAGTTTCATGCTTGGGCTAGTTGCTCTCAAGTACATTTTTTTTTCTTTTTTAAAGGCGTCCTCACATTTTTTTTCTTTTGGCATGGCACGGCTTGGCTTGAAATTTGGGGGCTTGAAATGACTTGGCTTGAAATGGCTTGGCATGGCTTGACATGACTTGACTTGAGGCGGCCTGACTTTTTTTTCATTGGAGGTGGGAGGGCTTGACTTGACTGCTTGAAATGACGGCTTGAAATGATTTGAATTGACTGCTTGGTTTGGCATGGCGGCTTGGCATGGTTTGACATGATGGCTTGGCATGACTTGACTTGAGGCGGCCTGACTGTTTTTCATTGGAGGTGGGAGGGCTTGACTTGGTGGCTTGAAATGACGGCTTGGCATGGTTTGACATGGCGGCCTGGCATGGCTTGACTTGAGTTGGCCTGCCCCTTTTTCATTGGAGGTGGGAGGGCTTGGCGGCTCGGCATGACTGCTTGACATGGCTTGGCATTTTTAATTCTTGGGGGTGACATGGGGCGGGGGGTTGTCTTTGCATGAAATTACTTGACATGGCCTCCCCTTACATTTTTTTGTGGTAGCCTAACCTTTTTTTTTTAAAGGCGGTCTAACATTTTTTTTAGGCGGCCTGATATATTTCTGTATATTTCTTAAGAGGCAGCCTGACTTTTTTAATTGGGGGTTTGCCTTGACATCGCTTGGCTTGAAACGGCTTGGCATGAGGGCTTAGCAGCTTGAATTGACTGCTTGAATTGAATTAGGGGTGTTCACACAGCACACATTTGCATTGGTGCTGCACCGACGTATTTTGTTGCGGTACATCTTACACCGGTGTAAATTTTGTGGAACGTTCACACATAAAAAGCTGGGGGGGAACAAAAAAAAAAAACGAAATTTTCAGAATCCGTATGATTTGTGCGATATGGCCATATACGCAAGATTCACCACAAAATCCATATGAAATATGGCTAAACCGTATGAGTTGACAGGTATGGTGTGAGTGAGAGTGAGAGAGAGGGGGGAAAGATGACGGAAGTACAACAGAGCACGAAAGCAACGCATTCAATACGCATATGTAATCAACTCTTCTCATGCATCATAGTGAGTCTACCCCTGTAGCGTTTACACGTCCAATTTTATATCGGTACTGCCCCGCAAACTAGCATTTACTCTGGAGTAAGTTTTTAGACCACCCCCTGAGCAGGGTTAAATTTGCCCCGGTTTAAGCTGTTTTCAGGGGCTACACACTTTGTACGGGTGAACGCTCTATGGAGGCAGCCTCGGTGCTATACCGGAGTAAAAGTTTCCGTGTGAACACCCCTATTGAATTGACATGGCTTGGCATGGCATGGCATTTTTTGTTGAGGGCAACTGACATTTTTTGGGGGTGGGGGGCTTGGCATGAAATTACTTGACATGGGTTGACTTGAGGCCTGATTTTTTTTTTTTTCATTGGAGGGGAGAGGGCTTGACTGCGTAAATTGATGGCTTGGCATGGCTGCTTGGCTTGCCGGCTTGAAATGGCGGCTCGGTTCGGCGGCTTGTATTGACAGCTCAGCGGCTTGGCTTGGCTGCTTGAAATGACTGCTTGACTTGAATTGGCCGCTTGGCTTGAATTGGCTTGAATTGACAGCTCAGCGGCTTGGCTTGGCCTGAATTGACCGCTTGGCCTGAATTGACCGCTTGGCCTGAATTGACTGCTTGAATTGACCGCTTGGCTTGGCATGGCTTGAATTGACGGCATGACATGGCATGGCCTGGCTTGAATTGAGTTGAAATGAGGCTTGAAATGAGTGCTCGAATTGAATTGACATGGCTTGGCATGGCTCGGCGGCTTGGCTGCACGGCTTGAATTGGCGGCTTGAAATGGCTACTTGAAATGGCTGCTTGGCTTGAAATGGCTGCTTGAAGTGACAGCTCGGCTTGGCTGCTTGAATTGACGGCTCGGCTGCTTGAATTGACTGCTTGGCCTGAACTGACCGCCAGGCTTGGCTTGAAATGACTTGAATATTTTTTCTTCTTGGTGGAGGCTGACATTTTGGGGGGCTTGGCAGAAATTACTTGACATGGCCTCCCCTTATGTTTTTTTTGGGGGTTTTTTTTCGTGGCAGCCTGACTTTTTTTTTCAAATGGCTCGACTTGACATGGCTTGGCTTGAAATGACTTCTTGGCATGGCTTGCCATTTTTTCTTCTTCAGGGAGGCTGACACTTTTTGGGTGGCTTGAAATGACGGCTTGACATGGCGGCTTGAATTGACTTGACATGGCTTGACTTGACATGGCTTGAAATGATGGCCTGAATTGACTGCTTGACATGGCTTGAATTGACTGCTTGACATGAGGCTTGAATTGAATTTACATTGCTTGGGATCGTTAACAGGCTGCCTAAGTGCGTCGCATACCTCAGTGTCAGGCTATTGCTCATCATGGCATGCGTGTGTACCAGAGGCTATTGTTTTAAGACTGCAAGGGAAGCTCAGCTTCTCCTAAAATGTCAAACAATAAGTGATCAAAGATATGTGTGTACATCCAATTGTGTGTACATGTCATTGACTAAATATGCGCTACAACGCACTCAACTTTTGTTCCGAATCAGCTTATTATTACTGGTTACGATGAGACTTTTTTCTCATTCATTCCCGCAGCTTCACTGTGCTTTAAACTGTGTGGATGCTGAGCATCTAGAGTTCAGTGTAGGTTGTCCCAATGCATTGAAACGAGACGAGTCATTGGATAAATGCTGGGTTTGTCCCGCCCATCGGACGCTCAGCGTCTCTGGGAGTCTATGGACAGTGGGCGTTTATGGGCTGACCCGTACAACTGAGCTTTTCTGCATAATGATTGAATGATCTGTCTGAGGCTGAATCTTCTTTTTGATTGACAGCGAAATGAGCCAATCACCGATCTTTTGGTGTCGGCATCCATGGCAGCATTTTTCAATTCTCATTCTGCTCTGAGTTGAACTGGAGACTACTTATATCACCATAGTTAAGACCCTGGAAAAGATTCCTTGTTGGTATGACAGGGTCACAGATCATCTTGAAAAGGAACGGAAAGTAGAATTCATGTACTGTATAAATAAACGGACACATTTTATGATGTTGGCCGAAATTGAGCTTCCCCTCCTTGACAGACCAACATCCGCCACTGGTGTGTACGTGCGTGCGTGCGAGCGTGCGTATGCGCGTGTGCGTGGTAATGGGTCGATCGCGGGAGGTTGGTTTATCGACAAGTAGATCCTCGGTCAAAAAAGTTTGGCCACCCCTGCACTAGGGAATGCGCCGTGTGATTAGCTTGTGACCAGTGACCAGTACAGAGTTTAACCAGCCTATCATCCAAAATCAGATGGCATTGGCTCCGGCTCGCCTGTGGCTTTAATGAGGGTGAGCAGTATAGAAAATGGACGCATGGATTGTTTGATTTAAGTAGTGAAATGTATCATTTTGGGAGGGAATTATAGGCAAATGCTGGGGGTGAAAGATCTCATCCTGCAGAGAATTGCAGCTGGCAGCTCAGTGGACCGTCAGCAATGCAGACATGGAGGCGGTGGTGAGTCCAAACTAATGGTAGCCACTATCTTTCTGCATGCAAACACTTCTAACACAGGCCATCAACTCAACTCCCACTCCAGAGGCACTGTTATTAGTTCTGTAGAGAACGACAAATGTGTCGCAAAGAGACAGAGATGATTTAGGAGATAATTCTCTCTCTCCCTCCCTCTCTCGCAGGCTAATAAGGTGAGGAAATGTACTGTAGGTGGGCCAAAGTGGATCAGAACACCCTGATGCTGGTAGATTGTGTGTGTGTGTGTGTGTGTGTGTGTGTGTGTGTGTGTGTGTGTGTGTATAGACTAAAATCCAAAATTAAAATGTCACAACAAGGTGAGCACTAATCAGAAACAGTAGAGAATCTATGTCAGTTTTATTAATGATGAAGAATAGGAAGTTGCAGCATGTTACCTGAAAAAAAATAACTCAGCAAACACAAGATATGGGAAACATTGATGAGGTGAAAAATGCAATGTGCACCACTCCACAGAGCTGTGCAGCAAGCAAGGGAGTTTAAGTTTAGCAGAGAAAAGCTCACAACTCCAATTAAACAATCAAGCGCTGCAGGACCAAGTGAGGAGGCTGAGTGAAAGGGTGCCTCACCAAAACATGATGCCTGCAGCAGTCAACAGGCTTCCTGAAGTGACAATCAGAATAGAATTCAAGACTGCTGGACAGAATTGCGAACATGGCCAACAAAACAGACTCTCACACACCAATTTGATACATCAGGATGACAGAGGCATCAGCAAAGAGAACATGGAGACAGATTATTAAAGAGGTGGTGAAGGCAATATATCCAGGTTTGAGACTGCATGACATGTAGGAGATAAAAAAGTGACCTCACCCCTTCCCCAACTGAGAACCATATTCAAACGTCATTTCAAGGACGACAGTTACATGGACATTTACCACAAACTGATGTACACCACATGAGACAACCATGAGTTCCCTTACAGTCATTCAGTTAACGTTAATACTTTTAATTGCTAAATGCTGCTATATGGATGGTGAGTGAAATAAACACAAGTATACTGCGCTTGTTCCAAAGAAATTCTTAAGGTCATACAACACCGGGCTGTAAGTGACCACAAGGTTTAACTTCTAGCTGCTACTGTCAACCAAGAGGGGCAGTCAAAGCAAAGGATAAACATGTGGAGCAGGGTCTCAATGCCCCAAGTCGGCACTAGTGAACAATGCCAAAGTGAGCTGATAAGGGATACATAAGGTATTGAAAACTAAGGATTTTAAAATATTTAAATAATTATCAACTTGCAGTGCTTATGAATGCAGTGATCCTTCGCTATTTCGCGGTTTGTTTATCGCGGTTTTAGTGCATCGCGGATTTTTTCAAACATATTCATAAAAAATAAATAAAAATTTCAAGTCCGCAAAAAGTCCGCAAATGGTCCACGAGAAGCAGCGAAAGTCAGCCAAACAACAGCGAGTCACATAGAGCCACATGTACAGTACTACATGTATATGTTTACGGTATTTTGTTATTCATACACTAACCTAACCTAACTTATACATGTTTAAATCTATTAATATATAGCATTAAGTAATGTTAATTACGACAAAATTTACTTCTACATGCACGTATACCATTAAATTTGGCCTTATAAATATTTTTTATACTCATACACATGTACATGTACCTATACAGCGGGGGGGTCGCTACTTCGCGGATTTTCGTTTATCGCGGGTGATTTTGGTCCCCATTAACCGCGATAAACGAGGGATTACTGTATGTCCCTAAGAGAGTGGAACTCTGTCACAGTCCATGTCTCAACAATCCACCCATACAGTAAATTATTTACAAATTACGTCAAATGAGTCCATGTTGTATTATTCATGACACGCCGATGGATTTGGGAAACAGACATTAAGCAACAGTCATCGTCGCTCGACAATATTTGGTCCCTCGACAAGTGCTAAGCGATAGCCAATAGCACAGCGCTTCTCACTGATCAAGACAGTCGTCTTACGGCATCTCTGATGGGTTAGTCTGGGGGTTGGCAACCCACGGCTCCGGAGCCGCATGCAGCTCTTTAGCACCACCCTTGTGGCTCTTTGGAGCTTCTTAAAAATGTTTGAAAATGGAAAAAGATGGGAGAGTGAAAATATAGTTTTTTGTTTGAATATGGTTTCTGTAGGAGGAAAAACATTCTTAACATTTTCCAATGCTGTAAAAACATGTCGAATAAATATTTCAACATTTCTGTCAACGAAGATTTGCATCATAGCCTGCGACACACGTTTCTTTTAGCAGGGCGGGATGCTCGGCGGGTGGCTGTTGTCCGAAGAAACAGCATTTCATGTCCAATTCACAGAGGGAACTGGCAAAGACTGGCAATCTGCAGTACCGAGAGAAGCATTTTAAAACGGTACACGTCAGCTACGAAAGTTAACACGCTACAAAAGTGCGTCCCGTGCCTCGTTCATCTCAGGGGCTGTTATGGCTGTCGCTCATTATGGCATGCGTGTGGAAGTGCGTGCGTGTGCGGTCACGGGTCCTTTGCGGGAGGCTGGTTGATGGAAAAATAGAGCTTTGGTCAAAAAAGGTTGGGCCCCCCTGCTCTTCAGGATGCACTGCAGGGAAAAAATGTTTAATCAGGAAGGCTCGTTGTGTATTTGTAGCCAACTTAGTAATTTTTATAGTAGGCTAATATAGTCATATAGCGTGTGTTGCCTTTTTTCTAAGGCTTTTAATTTGCTGTGGCTCCAGACACATTTGTTTTTCGATTTTTTTGGTCCAATGTGGCTCTTTCAACATTTTGGGTTGCCGACCCCTGGGTTAGGCAAAATACGATGCTGTAAAATAATGTGCACATTTCCAGTGTGTGAAAAGCCACAGTAGTATACTTCGATATTTTACAATATTTTAATCAAGGTTTTACTCCTACCCATTTACTGCATTTATTTTTTATTTTTGGGGTGAAGTGGGCGGGGTAAACAAACTCGGCAAACAAGTATCTTATGTGACACTTAAGCAACACATCGACTTCTTAGTTTAGTGCTTCGTCGTTTCAAACTAGACTTACTCTCTTTGCCAATATTTTATTCTGTGTAGCAGTCATTAATGCCAGAACGCTGTTATTATGGCAAAAGAGAAAAGCTGACAGCATGACAGTGTCGCTCTGTTTTAGCCTTTAGATCCGTCAGCATGTAACTTAAAGTGACAGGCAAAGCTGACTGCAAAAATCAAAGCCTTCTTTAGCTTCCACATTTTTCAAATTGCACTATTTGAGTGGCTTAGAGAAACTTCAAAGCGTCAGAGAAGAGGATTTTTTTTAATTTCAGATAAGGCCCCTGAGCTGAATGTGAACTGCTGGGAGTGTAGAAGCTCACATCCTAATCAATGTGACCAGCTGAATTCAAGACCGAGGAGCTCATCTTGTGAGTCCTGTTTTTTTTTTTTCTCTCCCTCATGTTTCCCTTCTCTTTGTAATTTGTATAACAATATGATTTGCGTTGAGGCAGTCAAGCGCCTTGATTTAAAAAGGTCTTGTGCAAAATCCGTTGATTAGTCATATCATCAGGTCCATTGATTTCTGCATTATTCTGTTGTCATTCTCAAGCCAGGATAAGATCCTTTAAGACTACCTTCAGCAACGAAGTATGCATTAGGTAGTTAACACCAGTTCGTCCCAGTCACTTAATCTCACCTGCTCTCCTATGTTTGTGAATTACCGCATTTCCGAAACACTATTTTTCTTGGAGCTTATTACCTCCAATACTGTATTACCGTGAAATGGCAAACCATGCATGTCAACATGACGTGTCAAATGGAGGAGGAGTCTCCAGTTCAGCATTCATCATGGACGATTTATGTTTGTCTCTGAACCGAGTGGAAGACTTGAGTCATCTCTAGATTGAGTCGGGCAGGGTAAAACAGTTTGGGATAAAATAGCTTCCACTTCCCTCAATATCGATTAAATTACACGTGCAAATAATTGTCAGTAACGAAAAATAAAGTTAGCGTCACCGTGAAATTATGCTAAAACAATGGTGGACTCCACAGTTTGTGCAAATTCCTTTGCCCATTTGAATTAGAGATTGAACACTGTGGCCGTGGAGATGGTGTCCAGTTTATACTCAAGATGTTCCGATACCATTGAACTCGACAGTGTGTTTGGACTACGTTCTAACACCTCATATTGTATGAGAGCTAGCAATGCATTACTTTTTAGATTTGCGTACACTGATACAACTTTGTCACACACTAAAATGATCAATGTTTGTTTACTTTCACTTCTGCAGTCCTGCATTTGATTATGCCACCCTCATATTCCCTCCATTTACAGATTTCTACAAACCAGGTAAAGATTATGTACTACAATATTAGGTAATCCCTCATCTGAAAATGCTACGGGCCCGGTCTGGCCGATGAGCCTTGAGTTTGATAACTGTGCTTCTATTAACAGACAGCATCGGTGCTTTCACTCAAAGGTTTAAAAAAAAATAGAAACAGAAAATAAAATAATTGTAGCAATAATAATAATGGCGGAAAGCAGATAAATATTAACAAAAAAAATATAACACAAATATTTGTGGAATTGGGAGATTTTGTGATAAAAGAAAACCCGGGAAGACATTTGAATGATGATATGCTGTCTCATTGGCGCATTTGTTGTGCAACATTTCTGACAGATAGACAATGCAAATATCCTTAATGGAAAAAATACACTTATCAAAATTGCTTCTTTATATGTTTATTTATCAATCAACATTTTGTCAGCAAACAGGAAAAACAGCACTGAAATCCAGAAGCCAAGAAGACAGGCGAAGCCATTTATATGTGCTGTATATTAGTTGAAATTGAATGTTTGACATTTAAATTGAAGATGCCATAAGAGCAAGATTATGAGAGATCAAAGATTTTTTTGGGGGCGGGGGCGGGGGCGCAGCCTCCAAATTAATTCTCTTCACAGACGCATTCCACTGGAGTCCAAATATATAGTCAAATATATTTGAGTGAAGACAGCCTCTTAACAGCTTGTCCCTCAGTAAACAAATGAAATTGGCAAGAAGCCATATAGCGACTTTAGGCTTAGTGCTGTTAACAATGGGTCTACACTGAAAAATATTTGATAAAACTCGAAAGAGCTCATGTTGTACAATTAAACAGCCCTTAATAGAAAATATGATTAATTTTGTGGGGAATAAACAATTTAATCGATAAAACTATGATTTTGGGGACTGAAACATCATCCATGTGAACGAATGCCACTGGTTTCTCCGCATTGTTCAACCACAGCTAACACAGAAACAAAAAGAGAAATATATTCGTACATAGTGTTGTTATTAATGAGGTTACCACATGACCACTAAATGGTCTGATTAAATGACATTCATGCAGGTCGATTGTTGTTCGTGTATTCAGAGGTTTTGGAGCAGCCGCATCATTGAGGATGATGATGGACGCAATCACAGCTCGGTACATCCAGAAGAGAATTACAGGAGGAGATAAGAGGAGAACAGACTAGCAATGTTGGACTTGTATTTAAAATTTAATTGGATTTTAAATCAGTTTCAGCAAAAGTACAACTCAGCGATAAACTGTGTACACAGCAATGTGGTTACTTGGCTGTCGGAGTTGGCAAAGTATAATTTATTCTTGATTGCCAGTCATGACAGACTTGTCATCTCAGTCATGGCCACATGGGTATTATCTAAAAAAATGAATAGAAGCATACATGAGACGGTAAAACTTGGTTGTGCACGGCATTTTTTGACCTAATTGTGTTGTCTCTTTGCTCAGGTTTGCCCGTATTCAGAAATGTGCTTGATGAGACTCCAACCAGAATCAATCACTGGCAGAGCGATGAGTCTGGATTCCAAGGCTGAGAGCTGGCTGCCATCCCCTCCAGTTAGTTCCAGAGTGAAGCTTCCCAGTCAGAGCCAAAATGCCCTTGAAAGTGCTGTAGGTCAGCGCTCCAAATCAGGAGGTAAGATATTGGAACCCTGCACACCTTGGCTATGCCTTGAATTTTTCTCCATTATGACAATGAACATAACTGGTCACCATAATTGAATGTGAACAACTTCACTGCCATGCTAAACAAGCTGCTACTCCGACTGAGCCCCAATTGTGATAGATTTTGAATGAAAAGAGTTTATTAACAAAAATGTGCCAGACCGACAAAGTACAACAAACGACGCTGGTTACAATAACCAGGAAAACAAGACAAACCAAAAACACTTGCAAAGGCCAAGGATAAATCCAAATGGAAATCCCTGGTTGTGAAAAGACAAGAATGACCCAAAATGCCTATAATACTAACTGGGACCAAGATTACATTAAAGATAAATAAATGGATAAATTAAATTACAAAAATAAATACTTACAAAAGCAAATGCAAAACATGACGAGAGAAAATATGTCGATCAACAAAAGACCCCTAGAAGAATTCAACACTTAGGTAAAGAGTTGTGAGCAGGGTGAATAATCCGCCAAAGGCATGACAGCGTGACAGTCCGTATATATTTGGCTGATAATGATGGATGCCTGTTGGAGACACACAGAAACAGAATCATGACAGGTATCAACTGGGAGGTCATTATCTTGCTCAAGGACACTTCGCCGTGGTCACAATGTACACTTATACATATACACACTTAATATCAACACACTTACAATACAGTACAACGCACGACAGCACATTGTAAATGGATCACATTTTGTTTTACTTATCGGTAACTGATTTGAAAATGCCAACATTTGCTTAAATTTAGTGTTGTAAGACACTTTATGATTTGGATGTATGCAAATGAGATCCAGCCCATTTTTTCAATACTACCTAAAAACAAAATGTAATGTATTTTCATGCCGGGTGTTGGCTTAATTTGCAGCCATGTTCTACATTTCCTGCGGCTGCTTCACTTGTTTCATTATGCCTAAGTGTCCAAAACACCCCTGTAGCAATCATAATCCTGTAGTCTGTGAAAGTCTTTGCTTGACTCCAAAGAAAAATCCATTCCTGTGCTTTCCAAGCCTAAATTTCACTGGTGGAAGCATGTAGCTGCAGGCGTGGAGTGCACATAGCATCCATTACGGTGGAGAAATAGTGCACTTCTCTTTACGGACAGCAAGGATATTTACTTTGGTTCGGCAGCCGTTTACAACGGAGGACGTTCTTAAGATTGGTGTAATTGATGGTTTCACATATTTATAGACTTTTTCACTGAAACGAAATCAATGACTAAAGGTTTTATCATTGTAACGAATTTATAATTCTCTGAGATTACATCCATTTAAAAGTAATGGTTGTCCAAAGTTTTTTTCAGAAGCAATGTTAATGTTCTAAAAAGCAACTACACAATATTTGTGGACGTATATCCTGCTTTTGATTTTATAATTAAATGTAAAGTATCCCTTAATCCCATAACGCCTCCTTTTCCATTCTCCTTAACCCCTTATACTCCTTTGCTTCTTGTTTTTTTCTCGCATTAAAAGTGTGTTTGGTGTTTAGCAGGGCAACAATTCCCTTTCCGTGAAATTGTAAATTGGTTGCTTGTGTGCGGGCCTTTCTTTGTTTCACCATTGGGGACTTTCTAGATTGGTTTCACAGTACTGTTCACTAAGCACCAACAAAATTATTTGCAGCCATTTTGGCCAGTGTTTATCTATCTTTGCCATCCACTCAAGGAAGTAAAAGGGGAAGGGAGGAGAAAGGAGTAGGATTTGAATTAAAACACATTTAACAAAAGGAGCAGAACTTGTAGCTGCTTTCAAACACATGCAATTCCCCCCCAAAAAATTAAATACTTCAGTTGACAAAGATTCTTTGACAACACCAACCAATGTTGCAAGAGCATAATTCATTTCATGGATTTGCCACGATGAACCAGGGTGCAAGGGTCTCTTTGTTGGTGTTTTGTAAGTTATTTTGATGTTGCATGCACGTCACATAAAGCAATTATCATGGGTCCATTTGGTTAAAGGTCAGCTCAATAGGACAGTGCAACTATGGAATGACATCTCTGTATGAGTGCTTTTTGAACAGTCTATTTAGAGAACACAATTTAAAACACATTTAGCCTCGAGCACAAATGTATCTGCTGTCTAAGTGCATTTTGCCGCGTCATCTCTCATTAGGAGAACACATTCAACAGAATAATTTATTATGGTGAAACGTCCGCTGTCTCGATCCACTTTCGACTTGCATATGAAAGCTTTCCATGAACCCAGCAAATGCTTGTGTGCATTCTGAAGAGAGAGAGAGAGAGAGAGAGAGAGAGAGAGAGAGAGAGAGAGAGAGAGAGAGAGAGAGAGAGAAAATACATTTTTTTTTTTTTTAGAAAGCCAAAGGTTGGTTTTCTTATGCAAGCTTATTGATGTTCACTTGTCCATTGTTCTGATCTTTGAATGTAAGTTACATGAAGAAACCAAGCAGAACGAGGCAAATTGTGCAGTTGTTGTGCTTTGCTGTATTTTGTAATGATCTTTGGGGGTATTTTTCATGTTGTTTGTTTAACTTTAAATTGTGTCTTATGGTACCAAGTTGAAAGCAAAGTGAAGCGCCCAATGTCTTTGTTCAATGAGCCGAGGGACAGAGACACACTTTAAATAATTAATTAGCCAAAACATGAAGATTTACATAATAAAAATTCCCCATTAGGCTTTTAGCACACAATAAGGTTGATTATAGATGAATGCAATTTCCCACAATGAACACGCCATTTTTGACACGTTTTGATTACAGCCTATGGAAATCCTAATGCCCTCTACCCGCTCCCCGTTCAGCAGCCTTAATGGAGATATGAGGTGACATTGTAAGGATGTGCTATATGCAGTAAGTGCCCGCCATTTTTACACTCCTTCTCACACCCTATTTAGCAATCCAGGCAGTTGGAAAAATTCTCTCTGTGCCATTTGTTTAATACGCTGTCCTTGAATACACCATAATGCCAGTTCTCATGTATTATACAAACCGTCCTGATACATAATAGATAACAATTTCAATAACCACACAATGGTTTTGCATTAACTTCATTGCCATTCAAAAGCAAATTGTGAATGAATGCACAGGAAATAATTGAAAATGAATTATGGTCCAATGAAACCATGGTTGACCTGTTTTTAATTCCAAAAGGTATTTTATTGGCGCAGGCGCAACACTGCTCACCACCAAAAACACACCATTCTTACAGTGAAGAATGTGGGGGCAGCATCGTGCTTTGGGGAGGTTTTTTTTCAACTGCAACTGGAGCCTTAGTCAAGGTGGTGGGATTTATGAACAGTTCAAAATAACAGTCAATATTAGCACAAAACCTTCAGGCTTCTGCTGAAAGGCAAATAAAAAAAGTAGAAATGTATTTGGGATTAATACAGGCATTCTAAATGATGAATTGTGTGCCAACTCCCATTTAAATGAGTTTGAATATGATGGGGTAATTTTGAACAGCACAGTCAAAAATTTTTCGTCTCTTCAATTTAATTTGACTTGAATAATATGTGAACCTCAACCGTTCAATAATAACTGCTTGCATGAAAATATCTCTTTAAGTGAAAGTGATTTTTCTTACAGAGAACAGAGTTGTAGAAATAATGGATACAAATTATTTAATTAATGGGCATCGGCTGAATTTTGCTGCATGCAGTACACTCAGCCAACACTAGGGGCACCACATTGTTTTTTTTTTTTTGTTTTGTTTTTTTTTCTGCATGAAATTTAAAAGGCCGAAACAGACAAATTCCTATTATAAGGTTTCTACATTAAAAGAGTTTGGAGTTCGCTTTCAAAGCTTTGAGGCTAATAACTTTTATTTAAGCACACACACTTTGCACAATGCAATTTTACAGTGGCAAACCCTCAGGGCCAGCAAGGCCTTCTCTGCTGGCCTAAACATTCTCAGAAAAGTAACTTTTATGTATTTTATGTTATTTTATTCATTCATTCATTTCCCGAACCGCTTGATCCTCACTAGGGTCGCGGGGGGTGCTGGAGCCTATCCCAGCCGTCTTCGGGCAGTAGGC
>NW_017805583.1:1562130-1585334 GCF_001891065.2 Hippocampus comes
TTGTAGTCACCTTCGTGCACGAAAGTTCGTTCAATCTCAGCTGTTCGTCAGTTATTAGTTAGTCAGTTATGTCAGTTATTTGCTGTTGTATCGCCGATTTTCAAAATGCAAATGATCTTTTTACTTTATTTTCAAAGAATAGTTTGTTTTGTTATTGTTTGGTTGGTGTCTTATATGAAACTGCGACATTGCGCAATTTATTGGACAGACTTGTTTAAGATCACACAGCGTAATTTGGGTGGCATTTTATTTCGTATTTTGAAATCACCTTTTTATTTTTGACTATCTGTAAATTTAGTTTCCTGCTCTTAATTGTGAATGCATACTTGATGGTTTTAAATGCTGCTGAAATTAAGTGCTGCTTGACGAGCCTATACAGTATTGCGTTCTTGTATGTGACGTCACTGAAGGCCTAAGGTTGAAATGCACGGCCCGCCACTGCAATTTTATGAGGTGAACATATGGTATCCCCTACATCTACATGGGAACGAATACGTCATAAGAAAACTAGTTCCTGTGGAAAGAGTAGCAAAAAATGAGAACATCATAGGATGAAATAAAATAAAACATTTTCTTTTTTCTTTAATATTACAACGTTACAAACACAACATCTGTCTCATTTTTGGAATATCAATATTTCCGGGTGTAGGTTCTTAAATTTTAATGTAGTTCATTACTGTATATTGGTACTTGGAGAGCCAATCATTTAAACTAGTTCCTGTGGAAAGAGTAGCAAAAAATGAGAACATCATAGGATGAAATAAAATAAAACATTTTCTTTTTTCTTTAATATTACAACGTTACAAACACAACATCTGTCTCATTTTTGGAATATCAATATTTCCGGGTGTAGGTTCTTAAATTTTAATGTAGTTCATTACTGTATATTGGTACTTGGAGAGCCAATCATTTTTTGGGATGGTAGTTGGTGTAAAAGGTTTGAGAAAGGTCTATCTAAATCATGCATCGTCAATATAATGCATAAAAAAATTAATTCATTCCCCACCTAGTTTGGTAATAAATTGATTGGTGCAACAATAAAAAATTAAGGAGCCACTTTGGAGCCAAATGAATCATCTCTTTTTCGGGAGTCGAGTCTCAAGAGACGGTATTCCTCTCACCACGGGCACTGGAGTGAACTTGAAGGCTTTGCACAGAGATGCAGTAAAAGGGTCCAATGTTAGTTCAGCATTGAGTCAAATTCCATGACTAATGAAATTGGGTGTTAATGAGTAGTAGGACAACACAGCTGAGGAATAATAGTTCAGATATGACTAACCAACAACAGGAAAGAAAAAACTGCAGTCAGAATTATGGATGAGACACTCTAGGAGGAAAGAAACAGATGCAATGCAGCACTGTCTGCATGAGAGTGCATTTTAATCAGCAGAGAAAGCTCCAGCGAATTAGATAAAATGTTTTCTCAGAAGTAGGAAAGTGTAGGTGGGATTTATGGTACATTATGTTCCCTACCAGAAACAAATGCTCTTTAAATTTTCGCCCACAGAAGTCATTTGTCACACACGGTCGAAGCACTCATTTCTTTGCCTGTGCAAGTTCAGACTTTTTTTTCCCCAGACTTAAAACACAGCATCCCGCAACTAAGTTAGATCATTTAAAACCACAGACTGTAATAGGTGATAGTGAGTCATTGCTGGTATTTCACACATTGACAAGACACCAAAAGCTTGTTTTGTGTAAAGTTGTTGCCAAGCAAATGGGAACCAAATAAAAGCATAGCAAGGTATTTAATGTAAAAAAATAAAATAAGAATAAAGAGATGCATGATGACAGCAAAGTTGATTTATTTGTATAAATACCGACTACTTCAATTACCCATTGACAAAGCACTGTATTTATGGGGAAAATGTGACAACTCTTGACATCAAGACATGTCAGAATGTCAACTGCCGGTGGCTGGCATTGAAATCAAAATATTTCTTTGTCCTCTTTTGCTTCACTTTTCCCTGAGGGCAGTAACAACAGTCACTGCTGACAAGAATGTAGCATTCTCTCGGGAACAAAGTCAAAACGATAGGTAGACACGAAGAGGAGTTCAAGAAAAATGCCAAATAAGGCTGGATTAATATTACAGAGGAGTGGTTGAATACCAAACACGTCGTCGTTAAAATGAGTCTGGATTGGACTTATTCCCGACAGGATGGCATATTCAAGTCTTATGCTTGACAGCTAAACTGAATTCCCCCTGGATAGTATGCAGTGCACCCAACCCAACCTCAACACTGCAGAGTAATAAAAACCTGCAGCATGCATTCCCACCTGACCTATCACAGAGGATAGGTGCCTAATAAAAGAGATATAAGTAGCCTGTCATCAAAACAGTGTCGAAACAACTGTAGACCACATTCTTATTTTATGTTATATGCAGCAAAATGAAATCTACTTTTGAATTGCGCTCTGGGCCAGACGCGAAAAAAAAAAAAGTCTTGTGGATGTGCTTTTATTGCACCCACAGTTCCATTATATCAGCCAAGGTTGTTATGCCTATGATTTAAACATGTACATAAGACAATAACAGCAAATGGCAAACCCGAGAAAAAAAGTCAACTCAACAATTAAAACAAGTTGCAATCATTCGCACCAGTGTTCAATTGGAATAAAACACGCTTTAATTCTTTCAGTAAATCATCTGAAATGAATTAATAAGGTGTTAGAGGAATCTATGAGCAAAATTGTATCATGTTTAAAGTTTCATTTAATTTGGGCACATCTAAACGTTTGGGTGTGTATCCAGCACCTCCAAATGCCTGTGCACAAAGGCGCCGGCCACCTGGCCGGAGGGCGGTTGAAGTCCACAATTAGCACGTCAATGCAGGTGGGCAATCACAGGGGAGGGGGCGAAACTCGGTCACAAAAGGGGAATGAATAATTTGGGAACAGCGGTTGAACAACAAAAGACGAGTTGAGAACACCCGTCGCGCCCAGGCGACATTTGTCGTCCGCAAAGTCTGCAACATGTTGATACAGTGTAGACCAGACAGAAAGGCGCCAATGTACCGTGGTTCAAAGCTTAAACTCAGGTAACCAATCACTGCCGAGGGGCCGGACCGGGGGTGCGGTATGCAAATGTCGGGGGCAGTGTTTTCCTTGTATGTTACAATAAAAGTCGGAATTGGCGGGAAGGGAGCTCGAGAGTGTGATCATCGGAGCAACTACCGTCGTTCGCTCTCAAAGATCCGCTCCCGCCGATATTGAAGACAATTTTCCTGTGTGCTGAGTCATTTCTTTAACTTTGTCCGAGAAAATCTCTGACATAAGGACAATCTCAAGTAAGGGCATGTATGTGCAAATGTTATCATGTACAGTATTTTACAACATATTGTACAGTGGGTCCTTGCTTTAGGTATATTTGGTGGTTATGATGCAGGCTTGATGTTGGTCGGGAGGGGTCAGCCAGGCAGCCTCCTCAGCCAGGGTGCTCTGCACCTCACACCTGATACTGGTCAGCTCATCACCCACCTGTGGCCAATCTGCTCATTTGGACTGGTATAAATTGGCTCCCTAACCAGTCCTCAGTGCAAGTTTGTGCCGTTACCACATGTAGTGAACTCTGTTGGCAGCTCCTGAAGTTTTCGTTTCCTGTGCAGAGTAGACATTTCCTTGTGGACTCCCCATGCTTCTCCCTGAACTTTTGAGTAAGTCCCAGTTTTTTCCCTGTGTGAGGGTTTTGCATCCTGTACAAGACATTTCCTTGTGGATTCTTCGTGCTTCTCCCTGAGTTGAATTTGCAAAGACTCTAATAAACAACGCCAAGTGTTGGCTTCCACCATACCTGCTTGTTGTCATGCAACTGAGGTCACATACAAACCTTAACAGATAGATGTATTAAGATGCGTGTGAATATTCTCTTTCATCCAACTAATTTCATTCTACCGTATGAGGGGTTAAATTGATCGCAACTGGACTGCTGTGGTTGTTTTTGACAATGGTTTGCCTCTCATCTGAGTAGGATTCATCAATTGATGCAATTGATTTGAATAAGGCTTGTTTAGGACTGCACCAGCCCAAGTTGGCGTTGTGAAACCAACTATTTATGCTGGAGGCACACCCCAACTACGAATGGTATCATTTTTTTGGGGGAATGCAAAACAACAGTTGTTAAAATGCCTTGCAGAGAGGCCTCTGTCAAGTCATTGGAGAGAAACTCCCTCGTTAATATGCCATTTAGTTGTAAAAAGATAGTGAAGCTGCATCAATAGCCACTGGGGAACAATCCTTTTTTTTTTTTTTTGGCTGTTTGTTGGTTTCAAAATCGTTCAGTGTCTAAGCTTGGAACATAAATAGTTGGATTTTCCACACCAGTTTGGGCTGGTGCAATAGTGCACTGAAGTCCAATGAAGTGGTGAAGCCTACTTGGATGAGAGGCGAAATGCCTTCTAAGAGAAACAGAGTCGTCAAGTTCTATACCAATTCCAGTGAAGTCTACATACACTACCATCAAGGAGTCCTACGAGCTGGACCACTTTAGATTTGGGTTTGTCAAAAGGGTGAAATCTGGACAAAGGATGTGGAAGTTCTGCACGCACAGCGGCCATTTTTTCTGAGGTGGGAGTGTGAACCACACTGAACAGGGAAACTGCGCGCAACACCTGATTAGATGGATGCACTCTTTTGTTTCCTATTCACGTTTACTGCAATGAATTAGAGATAAACTGTATCCCCTCATACCTCTACATTTGATGTGAAAATCAATTCTGCATACAAAATGTGCTCTTTTAAACAAAATAAATGTGACCACATAATTTTGAGTGCCACACTAACGTTCCCAAGCCTTAACTTATGCAAAGGAAACCATGAGTGCAATGCCACACGGAGCCACTAAAAATCTCAAGCAGCAATTTCATTTCCTGTAGTAAAATGTAACTTAAAGCAGTATGAAAATGACATAGCTATTACTGGGCCGGCAGTACCTCTATCAGACCAAAGTGCTTGGAAAAGCACATCTCATAAATCTGAGAGCATTACAAGGTTTGACATTCAGTGGCTGTTTTTTGACAGAAAGTGCCTTGGAACATCGAATGAAGCGGTTTGCAAAAAGACTGCCGGCTATCGCTGCTCAGTTTTGCTCTTAGGAGTCACAAAGTGTCTTCCAGACACAAGGCTATTAAAAAACCCGGGTGTCAGCAGTGACTGACTGCATAGTGGGCTTGTACAATGCGACAAAACAACAGATTGTGTGTAATTATGTTCCTCTTTGCTCTGCTAATAATTAGTATAGATTTTCTTTCCGTTGCCAAGCATTCTTTGCTGTGTTGCATTTAGTCGCTGCAATTTCCCGTCAAGTATTGCTCTTGTCACAGAAATTATAGTTATTTTTCCATGCTATAGTGTGTTTGTATGATATCTAGCGGTGTGATCGATGATCATCACCGCTTTACCAAAAGGCCAGTGATCTTCTCAGAGGGTGGATGGCCTGTTTGTGAAATGGAATTGTCATTAGTAGATGTCCAGCCAGCATCGGTCTATTATTTGTGTTGCCTCCTGGCCAATCACATGCCCATTAGTCTTAATTTTCTCTTTTATGGTTTAGACCTGCTCAGTTCAATCAGCCTCTGCTCTCATTTCGTCACATTGCTTTTATCTAAAGAACCGAAAAGACAGGGCTGGCTTCCCTCCAGCCAATAACTTCTCCATTACTCTCTGACAAAAGCTCACATGTACGTCCAACAACAACAAAAATAAGCCTTGACCAAAGCTAAAGAGTACTAGACATTTTGACTGACTCATTTGATTCATGACATTGTACTTGAATAAAATGTAATTGCACATTCAATACAGTAGGTGGCAGTTGCGCTCTCATTGTCAGTGTGTGCAGAGAATTAGCTCTAAGGTGCAGATTATTTTTATTTTTTATTTTTTTTTGCACCGTTCAGCGCATACACTGCACAGAGAAGAGAGATATGAAGTACGGTGAACAATCCCTAAGAGACGCCAAGGAAAAATATTTAACGGGGATGAAAAGAAAGACTAAGACTGAAAAACGATGTTCATAGTTATTCTTTGTTGAAGATTGATATGTATTTCTTGTCTTTTATTCTTTAATGTTAAGGATACGGTGTTCTGTACATATCACAATTTTATTGACAAATATTATTCGTGGCAGCAGAAAGTTGTGAGGGGCATGCAATAGTTTCTTTTTTCTAGAGGCAGTGGAACAGAAAATAATTCAGAAGCACTCGTGTAGTGATATTGTGACATTGGTATAGGCAGCGCTGGGTCAGTCCTCATTCAGTGACGATATGAAATGTGAGTGTGAATGGTTATCTGTCCCCGTGAACGAATGATTGGCAACCAGTCCACGGTACCGTCTGCCTTTCTCGTTGTCACTCCCTGCGACCCCGAATAGGATAAGCAGTCGAGAAAATGGGATGAAATTGTGACGAAGATGTGTGGGTAATACAGTTTTACTCCAGTCTTGTAGGTGGTTTCCGACTGTGCAAACCGAGGTGGGAAAACACAAAGAAACACTATTATGATTGGGCATGCTCTGCCCGGCCAATAATAGATCCAGTATATGCAGAAGTGGGGGACTTGAGACCAATGTAAGTCATTAAACTTGCGACTTGCTTGAAACAAACGTAGGAAAAACTCATGAGTGACTTGGCATTCATGTGGCTCGACTTGACTTTGATTTGGATGCCATGATCTGGCAAGTCATCCTAGTTGCCTTTGAAATTACTTTTTTTTTTTTTTTTTTTTTAATAGTGTGCCTTTTGTCTTTGAAAGAAAAGTTATTTTTCGTGTTGTGTGTGCAACCCATAAACGACGGCCACCAGTATGTTTTGCATGCCACATTGAGATTAATGTTCAAAATGTCTTTCTTTCACTGTTGTTTGGATCTACAACATGTTTTCTTTGTGACATAACATCCATGTTGAAATGACAAACATTTCTTTAAAATGCAAATGTTCTCCAGAGATCAAGGTTAGAATAGAAACTCCCTTATTGTTGCTGTTGCATTACCTTTTCCTCCAAAGACTCCTCATTATGGCTTTATTTTGGATGAGAGGAGCAATCATTTGTGCCCGAGATCTGTTTTTGTGGCCTGTGGAAGAGTTGCTCTGGGGGGACTCAACCAGCTATTCACGATAAATGGGATGTGGCATGGCAATCTGTGGAAAGAAGCTCAGGTCATATGTGCCCTCATACATAAATTACGTACTTAATGCATCGCTAATTTTCCAGACAGACAGTTTCACCCCCTGGTAATATGTATACGTGCATCTGTAAGACTGACATCAACAATCACATCAGCACTGATAGTTTTATTGGCATTTGCAAGTG
Organism: Hippocampus comes; assembly: GCF_001891065.2. Taxonomy (NCBI): domain Eukaryota; kingdom Metazoa; phylum Chordata; class Actinopteri; order Syngnathiformes; family Syngnathidae; genus Hippocampus; species Hippocampus comes. The sequence continues at coordinate 1,569,436 of NW_017805583.1, forward strand.
TCTCGCCAGAAATTCTGTCAATCCCTTTTGTGCAGTATACAAAATGTTGAATTTTGATTTCTTGCATTTATTTTTTTCTTCAAAAATAGTAAAACACGGTCGCTAGGATTAGGTCTGGTAACAGCTTTCAAAGATGTCATTAAAGAATATTTATTTGCCTTCAAAAGCTTTTGTGTTCCTTTTAATAGACGGACGGACTACTAAAGAGGATCATCACTAGATCTTTTCCATCGTGACTAAAGTAATAAACACGTACATCGTAATGGAGTGCAGACTTAATGGCAGACAGACCCAAGTGAAAATAAGCAGCTAGAGAATGAAGAATGGCAACTGAGATTATATCCTATCAACAGTTGTCCTCATTGATGTGTGTCGTCAGCAAAATAGGAGTCCATCAGTGACTGGCTGAAAAGATCCGTTGGCACTAACCCGGTACCGTTTGGGTGACAGACAAAAAAAACGCTTTTGTTGATGCTTAGTCTATCTAGTCAGTGTTTTCAAAGTTTCCGTCATTCGTCTTTCATCAGCAAAACGTGAGTCAGTGAAATTAGAACCTTGTTTGTGCATAAGTGCAGCCCCATAAGTGTTAATTTCCAGCCAGCATAAAATTTCACACTTAAGATTTGACCGTCAGGTGGTAGCACGGTGATGGAGGGTTTAGCACATCTGCTTCTCTGGTGAACATGATTTCAGACTCTAAATTGCACATAGGTGTGAATGTATTGTGAATGGATGGTTGTTTAAAGTGTGTTTCTTGCGACAGACTGAACACCGATCCAGTATTGTCCTAAAACTCAGCTAGGACAGGGTCAAGTTACCTGCAACCCTAATGAAGAAAAAAGGTACAGTATACCAAGTTGATCAATAGGTGATAATTTGCCACTATAAATGATGTACCATTCACTGTACATATTAGAGGAGCTAAAGCGAACATATCAACCACTAGTGTGGCAATTGACCCCAAAAAAAACAAAAAAAACCTCAAATTTGTGACTTCCCAATAAATGAATAGGCCTGACATACATTCAACAACAACTTTATTAGGCCATAATATTTCACTGGCGGTTTTACAGCTTGTTCTGTCAGCTTGAAAAAGCTATCACGCTGCTTTAATGAGTCTTGTGAAAAAGCCATTTTGTTGCGTGACAATGTGAGGATGCTGTATGAAACCGCAGTTAAGAGTGCTGACCTTCAAAACTATGGATTTACTTAGATAAGGATTTACTAAGAAATGCTAATTGTATTGTATTTCAGACCGGCTTCTGGAGAAAAAAAACACATCTTTTACCCAAAGTATGGAACTTAATGATTTTAACAGTAAGAACATAAATCGAGAATTTGTCAATGAGTCGACTAATGTCCTAAATAAACACGGAAAAGACATGTTTAGCCTCGTTCCATTCAAGTGCTTTTTTGTGCTTGAGTTATGTACCATATAAGAGCGTAACCGTCACACTGTCTGTCTGTTGGCAGTCGAGTAGCCCGGGCTGCGGCGTGCGTTTCAAGGCGAGGCTCAATGTGGGGTCGACCTAAACATTTGACTCCCCCCATACAGATTATAAGGGCCATATTTTTTTCCTTTTATTTATTTATTTTTGGGGGCTGAGACAATTTCCTTTGTAGTTTTAATGGTGCTTACCTTTTAATACTTTCCTCAACATTGAAAATGACAAACTCTCACCCCTCAGTCGATCAGGGCAAAGCTAACTGAACTCTGATTGAAGTGGTTGAAATGACCATTTGACATCCATTCTGGGAGAACAGATTGTTGCAGAGCCATGGAAGCTTGTCAAGCATGTTCAGGGGGCCTGAAATTGGGGGCTTTGATGTTGGTTTCTAGTCCAGGGCTACTCAACCTTTCCAGTCCGCGCGGAGTACCGGGCGACCGTGATCGACTGGTTGGGCAGTCTGGTTATATGAACAGTTCTTTTCCAGTCTTAAAAAAGAAAAAAATATATAATTATTATTATTATTATTTATTTTATTTTTTTTTAACTTTAGAGTACACATTGGGGTCATGGCCACACCAGCACATGTGGAGGTTTGGCCTTTCTGACACACCCCGCTTTTCTTTCCCAGACACTTGTTTGCTAACTTACTGCTGAGTCATCTGCTTCTGCGCTCCCTAAAATAACCTTCCACTTCTCTCAGTCTTTGTATGGCATCGCTATCACTCGGACCTCAGTCTGTTCGCCATGTGCTTGTCTTTACAGACTTTTAACTCTTAAAATTCTCCTCACGCTTCCCAACCAAACATTATATCCCCCTTTTGCTAAAGACAAATTTTTCCACAGTATTCCATGCCTTGGGTGAACTCATTAGTTGTTTGGAATTTAATTTGTTATTTAATGGCTTAAATGTTATCAGGAGAGAGTCAGGCTCACCTGGAAACTCGCTCTCGTAAACACTGCAGTTGCTCCTGTTGAGAGGTGTCTGCAAGGCGTGGGCATACATATTGGCCCTGGCTTGGAGTTCTTGGAGGAGGTGCTGGAGAGCACTTCCCCAGCGGACTCCATTATTCGGCTAAGGGACTTAATTGCTCGCATGGACATAGCCCCGTAATTTTGTGGCCAGTGGAAAGTGGCAGTCGTTGCTTGAATGACACCCTGTGTGAGACCCCACTTTGAGCTGAATCATGCAGTCAAAAAGGTAGCACATTTCCTCATGGGGTACTTTTGTACTCTGAGTAAGGTCCCACAATGGTAGTTCTTAACAGTGTAGGAAGGGTGGAGGCGATGTTTACTTAAACATATACAATTTCTGTTCATTTTTTAAGTTTGAAAATTGATTCAGTCCCTATTTTACCATTGATTGTTCAGACTTATTTTCGCTTTTCTCTCCCTTGGTTGGCTTTTCGAGGAGAAGTCAGTTTTGAAGCTTTTATGAACAGTCCAAAAATGCCATTCCACAGTTCCCATCTAAAGAACATTAATGGTCGATTGGCGATTGAGGCAAACGCACGTTTTAGGCCAAGCATTTTATTCGCCATGTGCTCCAGTGTGACATGATATGATGTAACTAGTGCATGTAACTAATATCACATTGTACAGTTTGCTGCATATGTATATGTATTTGGTTTGCTTTACTGTCTGCCACCAGATCAGCGTTCCAAATAAAAAGTACATTACCGGTAAATAGCTGGTTGAACACTCTAAATTGTTCCTAGGTGAGAGTGTGAGGGCTGATGGTTGTTCGTCTCTGTGTGCCCTGCGATTGGCTGGCAACCGGTTCAGGGTGTCCCCCGCCTGATGCCCGAAGACGGCTAGTATAGGCTCCAGCACCCCCCGTGACCCTTGTGAGGATAAAGCGGATCGGAAAATGGATGGATGGATGGATTACCGGTAAATAAAAGTAAAATTAAAATAAAAAACAGTAATGCTCATGGGTACTTCAACCATATGTCCATAGACGTAAAACTTGTTTCATTCCCTATTTTGTTTCAAGAATATATTATATTAGCACTTTCAACAGCAGATATTAATCTATTTGTCTTCTGTAGACACTTTAATTTACAGCGACTTGACAGCTTTTGAAGGCTTAAACTTCATATAGTGTATAGGTTCAGTGCATTCCCTCTGCCAGTGTTTTGTGACATGTATTAAAAAAAAAAGTACAGTAGAATAGCTTGTCATGTATTTTTCATATAATTACTTTAAGGCGCTTGATGTCAAATCAATGTCTACGAGTGTCAGCTGATAACATAATAACATGCATGGTTGTTTACCCACTTAAAGGCAGACAAAGGCAGAGAGTCCCACTGATTTACATCCCACACCCTTTCCCTCTCCCTCTGTACATATTTAATGGCCTTGAATTAAGGTAATAAAAACAAAAAAATCTAATTGAGGGGACGCTTTAGAGAGGTTGGCTCTGATGTTTCACTTTGACGGTCCATGCTTAACAAATGACAGGTTTTCTCTGTGGTTTATAAGTGGATGGTTTGAGGGTGGCGGGTCGGTGAGAGAGGATCTCTTTGACAGAATTGTAAAGTGGCAGAATGAACAGATGTCTCCCGATGATTAATGTTCCTCCCCGCCTTGCCTCAGAGGTGCTGCATGCCCATGCATCTCTAACCCTACACAAGCCTTCTATAAAGCTAATTTCTTTAACTTGTAGCTTTCTGGAAAGGTTCCTCTTCTTCGATGATATCAACAATATTTTGAAGGTTAAATTTGGTGACATTATCTCGCAGCCTTACAGTTTGGGCGTGTTGGTAATTGATGCACTGGACATGAAGGACATTCCAGATACATATTTCTGCTATATAGTGAAAGGGTTTAAATGGAAATTTCCCTGCACTGTGATATGGCAAGAATACAGATGGCAAGGTGTGTTCGAGGGCTTAAAGTGAATGTAAAATAATTATATAATTATATTTAGGTAACGACTGAACTACTTTAGCAGTTGAAAACAATTCAGACTGCTCGCTACTGACCGAAATCTTAAAATATCTGATGATGGCAGATTGTGGCAAAGTCATATTTGTATTATTTGCCCACAGGGGCACAATTTCTCATTGATTTTCTCAATATAATGTGTCTATAATTAAAAAAAAAAAATCACACATATTCACACTTCAATGTCTATTTGCAAACGTATATTTCCAACTCTCCCCTCGTTTTAAATGTATTTTACAGTATTCAAATGTACACTGACAGAGATGTAGAACAACAGCGACCCCTGTTGCAGCCGTTCGGGAAAGGGGAAACCCACAAACTGTCTGGGGGGAAATAGCCCATTAAATTCTAGCGCTGCATGGTAATGACTACCAGGCATATGGTAAAGGGCTCGCATTAAATATTTACACTCTTGGTTAATATTTTAAATCGTAATTTTGTATTTAATTGGAATTCATACTTGATATAAATACATAACTAAGTGGGACATATTGTTCTCAAATTGCCACTGCCTCTAACTCCCCAAAACACACACACACACACACACACATGCGTGCACACTCACAAACTAGGGAAGTGCTGTGAATTGCAAATTTTTCCATTGTGGGACTAATAAAGGTTATTTCACTGCATCTTATTTTAAATATGACATACGTGGTACAGTATGCATATGTGTTGATTATTACAGTTGAAACCCACACAGTCATCCCTGGGTCATTGTCACTCGAGCCACTTTGTGGCTGGCGTATGCTGGGTTTATCGCAGCTGCTCAGTTTTGTGTTCTCCCGCGAGGGATTACGTCGTAACCATAATGTGACACTATCACAATCGACAGTTTTCACAGCAATAAATTCATCTCTGATTAGCCTAATTCTCAAATAATCACCATCGTTATTTATTAGAAATTAATTTAAAAAAGAAAAAAAGACAACAATTCATTAATTCAACGAAGACAACTGTTGGGAGGATAGAATTTATTGGACACATTATTGCTGCCGAGTTTTGGAATCCGACATTCAGAGAAGCTTAAATTCCAACTGGATATTACGATTGATGCGTTACATCTAAAACAACAAGAATAATCGTGGCCATCCTGATGGCAGAACATTTCAGAGGATTGTCAAGTATCAAACCTGGAACACTTTTGCAGAGAACATGGTATTTTATATGTTATGTTGCCCATATGTAACTCAATTCTCGCCCACTCTGCTCTTGTTGGCTTCAATCCCTCATCATCCGCTTAAATTATCATTATAGAGTGTGCATGAGTGGAATTTCCAAGACTGCATAACATCTTACAACCCCCCCAACACACACACAAACAACCCACTCCTACCCCACGCCCGACACTCTCCTGGCTGATATCCAAATAAAACACGTGAGCGTGTGATAATATGCAAAGTGATTTCATTTATTTTATTTTTTTCTGACCAACCATGTCCAAAATATGTTGCCTATAAATTTAAAATGTACAAGTCTATTTTCAAAATCCTTGCGTGTGAAATTCACAAATATATGACCGCATTTCATCCCCCCCCAAAAAATGTTGGCATTTATGTACATAACCAATGTCATAAATTAAGTAAACACAAAAACAAACCTTTCTGCAGTTCACGTTGTGATATTGATGTAGGAAACAGAGCAATTTACTCCCTGATCCTACACTGAAAGAGAACCTTTTTTTTTTTTTTTTTAAGAAATCCTAGTTTAAGTCATGCCCACAATGAAAGTAACACAACACCAGGCAAAGCAGGAATGCTGAACTGCAGTACTTATATATATATATATATATATATATATATATATATATATATATATATGTGTGTGTGTAGAGAGAGAGAGAGAATATATAATATCCACATATGTGTATAGTGTTTCCCTCTCAGGGTGGAATTGAGAAGGTTGCTCTGGAAAAGAAGGATTTCCTCAGCTCTTCAGCCTATCACTGAAGCTGCTCTTCTGCCTAGAGATGGTGCTGTGCAGTGATGCTGTGGATTGTCCGTGAAGGACCAAAGCTTGTTCAACGTCCTCCTTTGTGCCACAGATTTCAGGCTGTCCATCTCTGTGCCTATGACAGCCTGTCTGCCTTTGTAATTTGTCCAGGCGTAAAGGTAAAGTGTCCCTTGTCCTGATGCACCACCGCCAGTCCACAACACAACAGTATACATGAGGGCGCTCATCAGCATTGATCCCTTGAACATTTGCAGCATTTTTCCAGATGTAATTGGTCAGGCTCATCAGAATCAAGTCATCTTCAGTGACGTCCAATAATTGGGCCCTTGCTGACTTTAATCAAGAAGGTGATTTGCCTTCCAAGTGCAATAAGTGTGTACTGGATTTTGCTCACCTAAAATAACTACAATAATAATAATTCCTTAACATTTGCAAACAAAGTTCTAGTACTAGATTGAACAAGAAGAGCCATTATTTAACCATGGTTACTCCTGCCTAGCTTGACTGCTGAGATCATTCCTGTCATTCCTCCCATGTTATCCAACCAAGATCCAAATGATAAGATTCTGACTTAAAGATAATTTGTATTCTGATTGTTTTGGAGCTAATCTACAGTGTTGCGTATACTCACCCACCATAAAGCTAACCAAAACTTGTTTAGGAGCATACAGTACTGTACTGGTGCTTCTTTGAGACGATGTTCAGACAACTTAGGTTCACTTTCCCTGGGAGCACTTCTTTCTCATTCCTTCTTGAGTCATTGGAGTCACTCCTGTCAGGTTTGTCTCGATTTCTTGAATTTCAATCCCAACCTACACTGGAATCACTTTTTGACCCACTTACTAATCTTCTCAGTGTGATAGCGCTCACTACTTTGAACTGTCCAATTTCTTTCATCGTGTGCTGGCACTCTCTGCTCTTCATTACTTTCGGTAATCATCAGAAAGTTTACATTTCCAGTTTCTGTTCAAACCCCTTGCCATTTGTATCTCCAATCTTTTTTTTTTTTGTTTTTCTTCCAAAAAATGTGTCAGACAACTACATTTATTACATTGTTTTACCCTCATCATAAATTCCTAAGCCTCTTGATCTCTGTCCTGCAATTGTCTTCCTACTTCTGAATTTCTTTGCCCTCATCTGAAAAATTAACTGCTCTTTTTTTCCCACTTATTCTCCTCCTCCTTTGGCATACGTACATGGTGTAATCACTTTCACAACAAACCAAATCTCCCCACACTGGTCTATTTACAATGCATCTGTGATTCCCCGTCTGTGTGTTCTTCAGTCCGGGTTTTCCTATTTTTGGTAACTCTCATTTCTGACTACCACATGAAATACTATACATCTCCTGTTCAAGATTCTTCGCTTGTTGCAAGATTTTAACAATGAATATTTGATATAAAAATGTTGCTAAGCGCTTGTTATTATACATTTCCCACCATGCCCGCTCTTATTTGTTTTCTCCTTCCTGCCTTGAAGGAGCAGTGCCACCCAATGTCAAGCGTTAGCATGATTCAAGCTAAGAAGAAGGATGCGGACCGAATCTAATCTTTGCACTTGAAGTGTGTACTCTGCCCATATTTAGTCATGCTGTATAGCTTTCCCATGCCCGCAGCGTAACTTGGCGTCCTTGAAGCAATCATCACTTAAAATTGGAACACTCCCTACTGGAGACCTTGTAGAGACGCACAGACATAGGAATGCACCAGTTGATACAAGCTAAAAATCAGTTTAGGAGAAACGAAAGTCCTGGTGAGTTTTGGTGCAGCCCTTCTGATGATATAAATACATTGTGAATCCCTCTTTGCACTCATGACCACTGCAGCCATTGTCTGTAAACCGCGTGTGCCCGAAATATTCTGCAAATAAACCCTTCGAAGGTACTGTTCATCGACTCCAGCCTGTATTTGGATAACCAACATTCTCCTCGTCCAAAATTCAACGAAGACACAGGGGAAAGAAGGTCACTTTGCCCCCAACACACTCTAGCTTGGTTTCTCTTGAGGTGAAAGAAAATACGAGCATCAGCACGATAAAATCTGAGGGCGCCGGAATCATGGATGTCATGATCCCAGCGTGCACGGCTCCAAGCTGAGGTTAAACCAGCAAGTGTAGTTTGCTAACAGCTGTTTGTTCATCTGCTGGCTAATAACACACAGACAGAAAGATTAGGCCCCTCGTAGCCGTACCATCTCAGACAGTCCAACAGATTTTTTTGGAATCTGTTTGGCATTACAGTATTAGTGTAAAAAAGCGATATGAATTCAGGGGAAGCACATGCTTTTCGCTACAGGTTCATGAGCACTAGTTTTGCTATGCATTTACTCATTTTTTTTCCCCAAAAGCTATGCGTTGAAGCTGTCCAATTCATGTTGTTTTGTTCAGTAGGGAAACATATTTTTGGCCTGTATGTTCCTGTGCTGCATGTGTTAAGTGTGAGTTCAAATGGTTTTGTTTATTATGTGTGTATTATTCATTAGTTTGGCTCCTTAATATTACAGTTATGATTTGAAATGATGCTATATTTGATGTTCATCACTGTTTGGAATACACACTTCTTTCAGCTAGATGTGCTAGTGGTTGGCCAGTGTTCATAACTGTCTTGAATTCGAGCAAGAATTGCGCAAGTCACAGACTGCTGCAAAAAATGTTTCATATCTCACATAAATATATGCCATGCAATAATATCAAAGTGTAAACTCTGACTTCTGTTTAAAACATTCCCCAAATAGACTATATGATCAGTCTTTTTTTTTTTTTTTGTTAACATTTCATGAAGACCGTGCATAACCTTAACCATACAAACATTTCTGATATTTCCTTTGAAACAAGAAAAAAAGTATTCATTCATCCATGGATGAGGTGTACAGCAGACACACTTGCGCTCTCTGAATGGGGGGTAATAATCTGGATGACCAAAAAATAATCTTGAATAACTGCAAAACAGTAGCAGCACAAAGGAACGTTTTTATGGCAAGAACCACACAGACAATTTTGCTTGGGTGTGGGGCCAGTTTCACGCAGCTTTACTCTCCGATCAGAGTTGCATCGTTTTGAATGCTGCACCAGCTCCGTGTTTTACCTGTATTACCTAACAGTAGTCATTAACAGAATGTGTGTGGGCATGCACTCTAGAAGAACATTTACATACAGGCATAGCATATAGAGCTAAAATTTTCTATAGAGATAGACGGCTCACAAAATTGAGTCTTCGATATTGATCAGGGAAGAATAAGAACTGACACTAGCTGCAGAAATCAAGCATAATCTAAAGATTGCCACATGTGCCACGTAAGGGGTAAGTGTACAACTGAGAATCTTGCCAAGTGTATTTTTAGAGATACCAGAGAAACTGCTCAAAAGAGGAGAAATTGAGTTTCAGGCAGCGAAAAATGTCGATGTCCTGTGGAAAACATGTCTATGCATTTTTGTCATTTAAAAAATGTTAACGTTCATCCCATTCATGTAAAAATAAATGTTAAAAAAGGCAAAAATGGACATACTTGTTTTTCACAGGGCAGTGACAATATGCTTGAGGCAACAATGTGAATTACTCACGTCGTGCACTTGTAATTCACCCACAGGTGACATTGGCTGGGAGCCTCGCCAGATGGCCTTGTTAATGACCCCAGTGTAACACCCAGTTAAGAAATCTGAAGTTACAATGATTGACAAATGACACCTTCAGACTCAAGAGAAATCCTACCTATGATTGGCAACTACACTACAAGTCCAGTTTCTCTTTACTGGTTTTGAGTGGTGCAAATTATTCGTTTGGACAGACGCGGGATGAGGCAAATGAGGATTCGGCTTCGACTGTTTTAAATAGGACCTGAGAAAGACCACCTCACACGAGAGGCATTTGGAGGATTTGGCATCAAGTGAATCGACTGATGCTGATTAAAGTGACGCTGTAGTTTATAGTATGTATAATGTGTTTAATATTGTCCATTCAGCAGCCTGGATATATGTGGTTGAAGGGAGAATAGAGATTTTCTTCTCTGTGTCTGAGACATAATCTGCCTCAAGAAGAAGTTTTCAACGTTAAGACATGCTGTTTTTCAAGTTGTTGGAAGAGCAGCATGTAATCTACCAAACCGCAAAGGAAGGTAGAACATACAGCACCCGCTGTGGATTTTAATACGCTAAATCAAAAACCGGAGGTTAGACGGTACAGAAAGTGCACTTATGTCTCAGTGAAGGTCACGCCAATTATGTTTGATGGAAGTGCAACCTCATAAGCCACTTTTCCATAAGAGGTGTCTCTTATGAATATAAATCAGAATAAGAAGCCGGTGTGTGGTAGGATGAAGGTAACTGTTCAGTTTTCTCAGTAGTGACAAGGCTTCCAATGTCAGTGTGACAGAAGAGGACAGTGATTACATTCACAGGGTGCTGCTACACATTTAAATTTGAGCTATGCCATGAAATAAAAAAATTCCATGTTCTCTGTGAAATAAATGGGTATTCAAAAACAGACTCCTGCCTTTTATACACAATTCGTTTAATTGCCTTTGTGAAAGCTAATATTTGTGATGTTGTTGAAAGGCCAGTGATGTTCCCATTCTTAACCATTGGGCATTGAAAAGATGTTTTTGAGTAAACTTATGTTCTGATCAATTCAGAATAAAATCATATATCAGGCAACATGATTAACACTGATATCCATCGATTGGGGTGCCTGAACAAGATAATAATTGAGCATTTTGTTTTGTTTGTTTATTGAACATAAAACATATACAGTAATAATTTGACAGAAAGTAAGGTAAGTAAAATAGTAAAAAGGAAAGAGAATCAGTCATCATTCAACACAATTCTTATGTTCAAGGGAGCATTGTACAACATGTTCTCCTGTGATCACATTTTGTGCTTTAACCAAAATAAACTACCGGTGCTTGTTTCTCGCCTCCTTTCCTCCTTTTCTGATATAGCCCAAATGCTGGGGGAGTGTGTGAGATTATGCAGGACATAACGATATAGTGAGGCAGGTGAAAACAGAATTCATATGAATCCTCCCTGACCTCTAAAAGAGAGAAAGCGAGGGAAGCCACAGACAGTTATTAGATTACTTTTGATGTCTCGCGATGGACTGCTTTCCCGTAACCCCCCCCCCCCCAAAAAAAAATAAACAAATAAAATACAGACGGCAGCTCCATGGCTCGACACCGGCACCAAGTGGAAGAAGTAAATTTTGGAAGGGAGAATAAATAAGGGCGACCGGTTTTCTCAGGAAGAAAGAACCTTTTGATGTTCCGTTATCAAACATGGATGATGTGGGAGGGGAAATAGCTTGTTGCTGTTAACACCGAGTTCATGTTTTAATTTGAGAATTTCGTTGATGATTTAGAATTGGAACAGTAAATTAGATGCTAATTCGTTTCCAGTAAGGCCATGTGATGGCAGTATAATGTATTCTCAGATGTATGCACTAAACGGATACTGGACAACACTCCACATTGTGACATTGTGGATGTGCGAATTAAACCGCTCCATAATTTCGGCCATTCATTTCATGAAAAACCGATGGTCACGCCACCTTTCGGTTCATTGGCAGTCCTCTTCTATGACGCGTTACTTGTAGCCAATCTGAGAAACGTTCTCGCGCGAGTGGTGCCACGGAAACTGTAGATATATAATCTAGTTGCCTCGACCAATGACAAATAACACGTCCATGTGTCGTCATTTTACGCAAATTATTTAAAGCAACAATGCCGCATTGCTGTTGTGACTGCGGCTTTGATTGTCGGGTCGATTTTTAAAAATCTGTTTAGTCTAAGGGTCATGAACTTTGTGTGTGTGTGTGTGTGTGTGTGTGTGTGTGTGTGTGTGTGTGTGTGTGTGTGTGTGTGTTAGAGAATGAATGGGTGAGGTAGTGGTACGTATAAACTTCGAGCACTTCGTAGAAAGGCGCTGAATGAAGACCAGTCTAGTTACCGTATTTGCATTAGTTTTGATGCAGATATGCCACACAAAATATGGCGGATGCGCTGACGCTCGCAGAAACGAACCTTCCTCTCAAATCGGCGTTTATATGTTATATGTCTATGGCGGGAACTATCAAAGACGCAAAGTAACCAGGAAATACATGTTTTTTTTTTGTATCTGGCGGGGCTGTTGGACATTTTATGTGAGTTTAATTATAAACATGAACGTGCTTAGTGAAACATAAGTTCAACATAGTAAATAAATTACTTATCTACAGTATAAATGCAACTGTCTTGCGTGACCGAAAAAATCCTTATCCTAAATTTTTACACCATCTGATACAGTACGTTATCACTACTATTGTAGGTTTCATATATTGATTGTTGCAGTTAAAACATCAAATGGACATTAGGATGGAATGTCGATCTTGACAAATGATAATTGGGAACGTGTTGTTATTTTTTTCTGTTTTACTCTGCTGTCATCTAATATACTTGAGCAAATGCTTGGCTCTGTGTAAGACTTGATTTACAAATTAGCGGCCGGAGCAGGATGCGATTCAAAAGGTCCCCAACTGTCATTTTAAAAACGTAATCTTTGATATCCTTTTATTAGGTTTGCGAGGTAAAATGGGTTAAGCAGGAAGTCCCTTTTCGAAGCTATTTGCGTTGATTTGAAACAAGGTTTTTAACGTTGCTGTTTTAATTATTGTACTGTTCTAGTCCAGAGGCCAGGGAATCTTTTACTTTTAGCTATTATACAAATAAATGTATTTACGAGGTACATAGATAGTTATATATTTAAAATATAAATATATGCTTTTATAGAGAATATCCATCCATTATCTGATCTGCTTATCCTCACGAGGGTGATGGGGGCTATCAAAGCTGTCCACAGCCTGAACTGGTTCCCAGAGAATCTCAGAGGACACATAGACAAACAACCATTCACACTCACAATCACACTCTGGGACAAATTAGAGCAATCAATCAACCTGCTATGCATGTTTTGTGAACATGGGAGGAAACTGGAGTACCCAGAGAAAACCCGCACGGGGAGAACATGCAAACTCCACACTGGTGCGAAGAATATGATTTATAAAGAATATGATTTATTTGATTATTTTAAAATAAATATATTTTTTCCAAATTAGAAGGTATATTTGTTTATTTATTGCATTCTTTTTCAAGAAAGTTAGAAACAGTTATGTTGATATTCTTGTGCCTGTCTCTGAGGAAGTAGAAACCTTGCCCTTAGACCAGTGCGTCTCCATAGTTTTTAAAGATTTTTTTGTAATTCTTTTGTTCAGCAGAGTGCTGTAAGATTATTTTGTAAGGTGTCATTGTGCATCGGCTCTATGAAATTTGGGGAAACACTGGTAGAATCAGTCTACAGTTAATCTACCTTGCATGTGTTTGAACTGTGGTTGGAAACCATAGCACACAGAGAAAAGTCACACAAGTATGGAGAGAAAATGCAAACTGCTTAGTTTATATACAGTACATACTTAAATATTTTAATTCTTCTAATTGGCAGGACTTCAGAGGGGCTCAGAGCATCATAATGTATCAAAATCAGGCCAAAGAAAAGCTAGATGAACTGTTCTTGAAGGAGGTGAGTAGATCCTGAAACTGAAATCATATGTTTTAATAATTTGGCAAATTCCCTACAGACCTACACAATACAGATTCAGTTTATCCTTGTCATGTGAAAATGTGCTATACAAATAAAATTGACATTGTTGTCAAATCGCTGTGCATTTCGTTATGGTGTGGTTGTGTTCAAACGGAGCTCCACACTCAAATGTTTTACGAGAAGCACAGTCTGCCACAGTTTGCCAGTGATGATACATTTAAGATGTACACTGACTTAATTTAAATCTTAAACTTGTTGCAGGTACTGAACACTTCAAGTTTTCAAATTCAAAACGGATACTGTTCGTTGTGTATATTAGTGCACAAAATAATCCACACTTAAATTGCACACAGAATCACTGTGTTCAAAGAACAAAACCAACAAAAATGAATTTCACAAAAAAAAAAACAAAAATAAAAAAAAACCTGAAAACATTGCTCTGAAAATTTACTGCAAATGAATGTGACTTGCTGTTCCCTTTCCCCTTGGCAAGTGCCACTCTCATATAGTTGCAACAAAGTTGTGAAGGAATTTGCACTTGTATCCATTTAAATTCACATTTGGAAGATGCCTGATTGCATGTGTTTCGTTCTTTTTACGCTGGGGAACACATCCAAATTGTGCTTTTTGAGAGCAAGAAAATCTGCATTGTGTCACTTGAACCGTGCAGTGTAAATCCATCATTATTCAAACGTCTGAGGTATGACCCTGCTATTGTGAATATTTGTATTGCAGTTAACTATGGATCTCTTAAAACATGTGGGAGTGATCTGCTGTACAGCTCCACTGTTACTTTCTATGCACAAAGGCAGGTGTGACATCGATCCAATTCTCCCAAGGACGGATTGGATCAATTACTGAGGATTTATTTTGTTGATTAGATGGTATGCCTTTTTTTTTATTAACGGGGACAAAATAGCACAGTAGCCTGTCAAGTATACCAAATGTAAATACACAAATCAGATTTTTTTTTATTTCTTAAAGTATAAATACAAAGATATCCCTCACACTGATGTGACCATGATTACTTTTCAGTCTGTTTCAGATGACTCAGGGGATTTACATGACAAGCTGTCAGCTTCAAAAAGTAGTCATCAATCCCAGAAAGGTACCGTGCCACCATGGAAAGGGAATAAATACAGCAGTGAAATAGGATCTGTTAAAGCAATTTATCACAAAACAATAAACTAATGTTACTGTGTTTATGTAAAATAAGTATCGATTCTCTTCATGGTTCTTTCTCTTCTTACTGTAAAGTTGCCATGCAGCAGGGCCATAAATGTCCATATTCTAACCATTGCAACATCAAGACATGACAGATATTATTTTTCATAGAGAACAAGACTCAAGAGATTTGAAGTGCTGCAAACAACTTCACTTTGGCTACCAATCAATTCAGTTAACATGTAAGCAGAGATGCAGCGCTGATGATTGCCATGACATCATCAGGCAATCAAATGTCACACTCATTTGAAAATGATCACATTTCACAACGGGCCTGCTCAACATGATGCAGTTTCAGGTTTCCCATTTCTTATGATTCATTCTCATTTTGCTCATTGTAAGTGAGCTCAAGCATCACAATTGCTCATTGGATTCTCACTGGATCAATGTGTGCCTCATTTGAGATGAGTTGGCTTTTCTTACACATCATTTTAGCTCCCGGAGTCCTTAATAACGGTCTGCAATTGTCCCCCTAAGCTGACATAGTCGCTAATGTTCATAATTGCAAGCTATAAAGGGATTTGTATGGTATGTTGTCATTATTAATGCATCGATTCATCCCTTACTCTTCCTCACGGTCCCAAGAGCCTCTTTATACCCAAAGGCTAACTCCCGGATCTGTACACAGGTGCCATCCTATACCGATTTAGACTTACGATTATTTTGAGTAGCTCTTATCACTGGCTTTGTGTGTGTGTGTGTGTGTGTGTGTGTGTGCAGTATTCCACGCACTAGAATGTGTGGTAAATATTCATTGTTTGTATT
>NW_017805583.1:1585984-1591558 GCF_001891065.2 Hippocampus comes
GTGTGTGGGGGTGTGTGTGTGTGTGTGTGTGTGTGTGTGTGTGTGTGTGTGTGTGTGTGCAGGGTCGCTGCTCCCTATAAGCAGAGTATGCAAAGTGCATAGGGCACCATCGTCCGATCCAACATACACCTGTCTCGTCGCTCGAATATCCGTCATATATCCATCAATACTGTGAACCAGTTCAACAGAATCATCTGTGAAACTTATCAACATACCGTATATCGTCTTCTTATTCCTATGACAGGTGTAACCTCGAGTGAGGGATTGGACACTTTGATGGAAGAAGAGGAAAAGGCCATGTTCTTTGGAGAACTTGAAGCACGTGCTTCATCTAATATAGATTATTGTCAGTTGAACAAAGAGATCGACATTACAAGTTATACGACTGGTATTCACCGCAGGTAGGTAAATAGCTGTACATATTCCGCAGAATGAATAATATGGGATATTACTGTACATTGTAATGAGAATGGGTATCGTCTCGACAGGATCTCTGAGGAGGAACCTGATCTGAATGATAATGACCAAAACAAGATTGGAGGTTCTCCGTGTAAGCGGGGTGTAATTATTTGGTTGCTTGTTTGTCCGTGTTCTCGTGCTTGCATCTAATATTTCCTTTCTCCACATTCACAGGTTTGACACAGTGCAATAAGGATTTTGAAGATGAGGATGTTGCAATCGAGGTTTGTTGTTTTTATCTGATGCAATTTGACCTCAGAGGCAGCCCAGTTGGGTTAATGTTGGACTGCTTAGTAGCATCTTAGCTGTGCTGCACATGATTAACCCAACGAACCCTCTTGGGTCCAGGTGGCGTTTTGGAGGATTGCTTGTCTTGCTTCCAATGGCATATTGTTTGTTTTTCATTAAATGAAATTGTAAGGGGCAAACATGTTTAATTCTTTGGGCTTTTTTTTTCCAGAAGTTTATAATGTCACCAGTTATCACAAAAGGTAAGGCAAAGGAAAGATAGACAATGGATTTAACACTACACGTACTTGAACAGCTTCTTGTAAAATGCATTTTTTTCTCATGTACAGAAGTGTAAAAAAATACAACTACTCTATTCAATTAAATAGAAAACTTTTATCAAGCATGACAAAATGAAAACTACCGGTAATTCCTGTGGTTGGTTTGCACACTGAAATGGGTGCAAACTAGTCCATTGTGTGGCCTTCATTACCAACAATGCTTTCACTAGTTATTGTTCATTTAACAGATTTTCAACGTTGCTTTCAACTTTCAGCCATGTATATTATTCCCGGAGGTTTGATACCATATTTCTATTATTACTGTTGCCAGCTCTTAGCGGCAGGTCCAGCGTTAGCAGCTAGCAGTCAGAGAGAGCCGTCGGATTACTTTTGAAAAGCAGTTTAATAGACACAATTGACTGTGCACTTTGATGCTGACAGGCTGACACATTTGCCGTTCATGTCAGCCTGTCAGCATGGGAACGGTTCCCACTCGACACTTTTGCACAAACCAGGCTGACTCAAGTGTGTTGTTTTAGCCGGCAACAGCGTGACTGTGAATCTGTCGTCACTTTGTCTCAGAAACCAAAAACGATATTTGTTTCGGTATGGAAGTCACATCTGTAAAAGATAATTGACTGAATTAATATGAACATATATAATGTCAAAACATGTTGCATTGACTCAATAACATTTGTTTTAAAAAATGGGGACCGATTTTTCTAAAATCTTATTAATGTTTCTAGAGATGATAATAGTATGCTGCTGAGCACAGTTTAAATCTAAGAATAAAATTGTCATGATCTAAAAATGGAAACCAATTGTTTGTTCATTATTAAGTGGAAACATGTTTTACTGTCTCCTGTACTTTTAACTAAGCAAAAAAAAAAAAAACACTTTTTTTTAATCCGAATACCGGGGCCCCTATACGATTTCTTTCCAAATATTTTACATTTCATTCAAGCATTTTAATATTATTTATGTGCTAAATATAACGGTTATGGTTTATGTTATCAATGATATATCAATGTCTTCATCTGTTTGTCATTGGTTTCTGTTTCACTAGATAATTCATATAAAGATTCTCAAGGACAAATGGAAGGCAGAATGAAAGAAGTACCAGAGGTACCAGGATCTCAGGACATAGGTAACATGCAACATCCGTAATTTGCGTCCTCTTAGTTCAAGGGTACCACTGTTTTTGTCCAGTTTCATTGTTATTTTTCCTATTGGACCACAATTCAAAAGCAACATCTGATTTTCATTGAGTAGTTTCCAGTTATTTCAGTTCACCACTGTGAGATTCTCTTTTTGGGCAACGTGTTCTTACAAGATAAAAATAACTAAATGTAATGAAAAAAAAAAGATCTTATTAAACGTCTTGTTATAAATATCTTGACTCTGGTAAGAGCTTAACACACGTTTGCTTTTTTGGCAGACCTGTTGTATGTACAGAGTGCAGGGTCAGAAATGGACGCTCTTCACAATGCCTACCGCGAGATTAATACTGGAGAGGATTCCGATGACCTTAAACTGCATCGTCTGTCCCTGGAATGGAACGATAGCAACAATAACGCAATTGCTTTGTCCTCCAAACGTCACCAAGCCGCAAAGTCACCTGAATGTGCCTCTACCAATGAGTCTGGTATCGTATTATGAATTGTACTTGGCCTGACAAAAGAATTATGATGCAACAGTTGCATTCCGGATAGATGAAAAATGAATGTAATCCTTAATGGCATATAACGCCTGCAATTGGCTGGCAACCAGCTGAGGGTGTCCCCTGCCTACTGCCCGAAGATAGCTGGGATCGGCTCCGGCACGCCCGCTACCCTCGTGAGGATAAGCGGATTAGAAAATGGATGGGAGGATAGTTGTAGCTGTAGTTCACTGTCCAAGTGCTGTTAGTGCTATTTTTCTTTCGTAAAATGCGTAAGTATTTTTTTTTCAAGGGCGTGGAACTGGTTAATGGCATTGCAATTCATTTCAACGGGGAAAATTGGTTTGACATACTAGTTAACAGAGTTACTAGCTTTTTCAGACACTGTGTCAAACTCGTAAATTAAGGCACCACTGTGTTCTATACCTGGGCAAACGAATGCATTTTGAATTAGCTAAGTCATGTTTTCAATTGCCATAAAATGTAATCATGGAAACCTTGATATGAATTTGGAATAATCTTAAAGTTCAACATGTATGCTTCAGCCTGGTTTAAACTAAAGTAACATGATCTATATATTTATTCTTCATCTAGAATTACCCACTGCTGAAGAATTGATGCGACCCATCCGACCAGTCAGGTTAGTGATTCAAATTGTTCTCAGTAATGTTTATAGTCATGAGCAAAGACAAACGAATACTGACCTGAACATTTTTCTCACATGGTTACTTAGAAGAAGACTATGAATGAAAATGTGATTATTTAATTCAGTTTATTTCCACTTTGTGGACAGCTGGTCCAATGAGAATGACATTTTACTAGTTGTTAGAAACTGCTAGCTACACCTCGACCATAATTTGTGCTCTGCCTGCATGTGTTCACCGCAGCATACTTTGTGGTTATGCTTAAATGTGGCATTACTATGTACTTTATATATGTATCATATGTTTTGACTTGGTTTACGTAATCTTCTGTTTGTCATATCGCTTGATCATAGTGAACATGACAAGGAGGAGCTTTTCTGTCCATTAGACAGAACTTTTCCAGTTTTGACCAAAAATGAAGAACACCATGAACAACCAGAGAAGGTAGAGTCCATCAAGTTGAAAGGACTGAAGAGATCGGAAAGCAGCTCTCCATCCATCCACCCAGAACATTCTCACTTAGGTTTGACACGACGCATCAGAGAAGAAGTCGAGAGACTGATGCAGGAACAGAACATTTGCGCTCCTTCCACGGCTTCTCAGCTTGGCAAAGAAAAGAAAGAACCTGTGAGATGAATTTTAAACTCTTGATAGTATTGCAAAATGTGTTCTTTGAAAACTGTTGACCTACAGTTGTTCGTATTTAGAATTATATACAGTGAACCCCACATGTTCACGTTTCAGCATGTGCGGATTCACCTATTCACAATTATATTCACCTATTCACATGAGGGTTAACTATATTCAACACATGTTTTTAGCGTGCGTGGATAGTGGGACTGTATGACATAAAAAAAAGTTTTTTTTGTTTTTTTTTTTAAACATTTTCTTAACACTGGGAAGACAATGCCTGTTTTGGTGGAAAATGCTTATTGGCGCTTACGCTTATTCAAGAATTTTTGGGGGTTAAAGAAAAAATTATATAGATAGATAGACAGATCTGCAGGCAAATATCAATAGGTTGACAGCTCTGCTTGTGGTGTTACTTCTTCGGTGTTCACAGAACTGATTGTTGCATGGTAAATGTCATTCAAATTCAAGGGTTCCACTGTAAATGTATTCTAAAGCTTAATGCATATCTTTTGTATAAATACATAAACTCTACCACGTTACATTTGTTCATCACATTCACTGCAGTTAAAAACAATACCTAAACACACATTCTCTCTATTTTCTCTTAGCACCCCCGTCGCTGTACCAGTAATCCTCCTTCAACATCTTCAACAAGGAAGCCTTTTGTGGCAACGCCAACAGTCCAGAAAGTTGAGGCTAAAAGACTAACAAGAGTGAATAAAACTGCTGCTGCAACCAAATCTTCTGTTTCCCAAGCAATAAAGCCCAGCTTCAAAACTGCGAAAAACAAAGAAAAAGATGGCAACGACACAGGTTAATACTGATGTTTCCACACAAAAGACTTAAATAGTCTATTCCAGGGGTGGCAAACTAATTTTTGTCAATTGAACTCATTCATGTTAACATTTATGCTGTACTTTATTTCTCTCTTTTTTTTTTGCAGACCCAGGTCTGAAAATGAGCAGTAATCTTGTGGTCTCTGTACAGTCATTAGTGAATGTCCTTCAAAAGCAGATGGCCGCAAGCAGTTGCCAGGAAGTAACAGATGTATGACTTTTGCCGCCGTGTCTTTGTCATATTCAGTAAATGTTATAATCTACTTATTCTCACGGGCCTCTAATTTCCGTGATGAAAAGATGGGTTTCCCAGAGATGAAAGTCCTCCGGATTTTCCCGGAATTCCGGGTTTTTCAAATTTTTATGAAAATTTCTCTGCAGAATTGAGGAAAATTTGTATAAAATTAATCCGGATATTAGTTTACAACATTGAACGAAGACGCGTTTGAGTTCGTTGTATTGCTTTCACGAGCGTAGCCATATTGAGGCACTAACACTAGTGACAGTAAAGAGATTTTTGTTTGTGTAATAACGACAGAAGACATGATGGCGTTTGACTAATGGTTTAGTAGAACGAATGGCAACTCGCAACAACAGTAGCAAGCGTCATTTTGCCTCTTGGGTTATACCATCTCGACTAGAACGTGGGGGATAGTCCCCAAACAATTTTCGTCTCTTTATAAACACACCTGCTAAACCCCAGTGGAACGAATAAAAGACGCCGTCAACAAGACAGTTGTAGTAAAAAATATATTTGGCCAAAAAGGGAAAAACACAGATTGGCAGAAAATCGTGTCCGTCCGACATAGTGTCGTCTCGGCTAACTTAGCTTA
>NW_017805583.1:1591774-1603187 GCF_001891065.2 Hippocampus comes
CCGTAAAGAATATAAACGCGTGTGTGTGTGTGTGTGTGTGTGTGTGTGTGTGTGTGTGTGTGTGTATATATATATATATATATATATATTTTTTTTTTTCCCGGAATTTTCAGAAAAGTCCACTTTCATCTCTGGTTTCCACACTAACACTCAGGCTAGTGCTGTGCTGTCCACTTGCATGAGAGGCGAAATGTCTTCGAACACAATCAGACCAGTTCAGTTGCAATTGATTTTAATGCCCTCAGAATGGAATGTCTTGGATGAAAAAAGTCTATTCAAAGGCATGATCCTGAATTTAATTCTTGATGTCTCAACATGCTTGTTCTACATGCTTCACAATGTGCCTCTTCATCAGTAGATGCTTTCCATAGAATTATTGCAAAATCAGGATTGAAATGTATTTTTCCAGGTAGGACAGGACGAGTGAACAGTCAGTATAACCGCCTTTGCATTCTGCCATTTCTCAACATATTTTTAATGTCCAGAAGGGCACTTCTCTGCTGGAGGAGCTAAGAGGTCAGCTCACCCAGAAGGATAAGGAACTGCAACTAATGAAGCAACAAAAAGAGGAGCTCCAACAGCACAACTATGTTCTTCAGAGCAAGGTTGATAAACATGCACAAAAATAACCAATGCATGTGTATTAAAACCTTTTGGGGCGTCAGACATTGGGTGTAAATCAGGGTTTGGGTTTTGTTAAACACTGATTAATGGCTGCTGATGTGATCTACTTCTTCGATTCCACTCTTAGTCAGGTCACGTGCTGCCGAATTCTGTCGTAATTGCAGACATGAAATGCTCTTTTTAGGAAGAACAGAAAGCAAGGCATTACAGTAATCAATTTGATTGGCGATAAAAGCATGCATTTCTGTGTTGGGCAGAGAGAGAAAAGAGCAGACTCTTGTTTTGTTCTCCAGTGTTGCCCAACAATTAATGTTGTATACATGTCTCAGGTCTTTTTTTTAAGTAAGTGAGTAAGTAAGATATCCTTTATTTGTCCCACACTGGGGAAATTTACAGTCTACAGCAGCAAGATTGTGGGTAGAAAGAAGAAAGAAGAAAAACAAAGTGTTTGCATTCACAAAATAAATGGTACAGTTTCAATGTACACCGTTCAATTAAGTGCATTATAAATTAATTAAAATTAAAAAAATTAATCTGTGGTATTTTTCCCACATTGTAGTTGCATAGTGCAGAAGAAGCCAGTAAAAAGTTGAGACTGACAGAGAAGGCGGATCCTACGACTGAGAAAACTCTCCAACAGATTGAGAAAGAAATAAGGGATCAGGAGATGATCATTCAAGGTTACCAACAGGTAAGCATTCTTCAAACCTCCTCTTTTGAAATTCGTGTGTGTGTGTGTGTACAGTGAAACTCCTCTACAACGAAATCATGTTTGCAAGACATTTTTCACAACAGGGGTTTTTTCACTGTAGCAAATTTGATCTCAGATGTAAACACACACACACACATGAACACACATTTTTTTCGTTGTATGGGGGGCAGGAAAGTGGGAATGGTGTTAATGCATGAAGATTTTTTTCACACTAGGGGGTATTTTCGCCCATGTAGGTTTTGTTGTAGAGGAGTTTCACTGTATATATAATTATTTGTCTGATATGCACAGAAATCTTAACCTGTCGAGTGACATTTCACAGGAGAATGAGAAGCTGTACTTGCAGTTGAAAGCTCAGCGTTCCAAGAGTGCAGCCGATGAGCAAGCCATGTTTCATGAAAACCAAAGACTTGAAAGCGAGCTGCTTTTCACAAGGTAGGTTCAGTAAATGTGTGTGGCATTGGCAATGTAGCAGTGACAGTTGTTGAACATTTGAAGCCTTTTTTTTTTCAAACACTGCAAATGATATTTTTCTCTTCATCCATTGTCTGTTGCATATTAAAAATCAGTGTTTATCATCTCATTCAGAGAGCAGCTCAGTAAATCATCATGCTCATTAGATCATCGTATTAAAGACTTATTAGCTGACCTTAATACATCTCAGGCAAGTATCTCTATAACACACTTATCTTGAATCTTTTAACTTTATTTGGAGCTTCCTGACAAATCATTAAAATGTTTCTTGTCAGTAGATGAATGAGGCCAAACTGTCAGAGGACATTCACAGACTGAGACAGGAGAACCAGGCCCTGCATCTGGACATGGAACTAATCAGGAAGGAGAGAGATATGGCTAAAGCGCAGACTGTCTCCACCTCTGGTAAGACTGACAACAAACAGTGTGACAGCCGAAATGATCAGATATAGTATGTCATGTACTGTATTTTCCGCACTAGAAGGTGCACCTAATAGCATTCAATTTTCCCAAAAGCCAACAGTGCTCCCTCTAATCCGATGCACCTTATATATATGATGTTACAGGCTCTTTATATTCGCCATTGAATTGTTTCCCTGTCAGTATTCCTCTGCCATCTAGTGGTGATTATTAGCAGGAACCAATCGTAACCTAAAAAGGTTCTGCCCGACTCTAATTGGCATGTGCATTCACCAACGCTCACTCCAACAGACAACTGCTTTGTGAGCTCTGCGCAATCATAATGAAACAAAGATAATACCAAAAGCATAGTTAACTACTGACTAAACGAAGGGAGAAGGAGAGAAGCAAGACTTCTAAGGACATTTAGCCCCTTGTGGATGTGAGGTTTGTGTGCCTTTTTGTTGAATTAATCGTCTTCATAATTGTTGTCTTTCATTTATTGTTTTTTAATTCCATTTGTATTTCTATGTTTCATGTGCGTTTTTGTAACCAGTTCTCATGGCTTTGTTACAGCCGCAGCGATTGTGAAGGCTCTTTAAAAATAAAGCTGCAGTGTATCATAATATACTGTATTCCCTTGAGCGTACCTCTATCTAGTGGATGCAAAGCACAACTGCAGGCATTATTGTAACTTCTATTCTGTGCGCCTTATAATGCAGTGTGCGCTATATATAGATGAAAACAGTTTTAAAATAGGCCAAGATGCACCTTATAATCTGAAGCGCCTTACAGTGCAGAAAATACAGTGTTTCTTTTTTATTCTAAACTCTTTTGAAACATCCATCAATGGCTATTGTGAGTTGTTACGCTTTTTTTAATGTGCCAGTCACTGTACCAGAGGATACATACAGAGAAGAAGTCGCTGCACTAAAGAAGCAGATCCAGTGGTTTACAGACAACCAGGAAGTTTTGTCTAGAAGAGATGCAGCGCGACTGAAGGCTGCTACAGCAGAGATTGATCGACTGAAAGAGCAGGTCAGTCGCTGCCCAAGCAACTGTACCCCAAAGTACAAGAGATTAATAGTCGCCAAGAAATCATCTGTGCCCTATTTAAACTCATTTTATTGTGTAAAGCTTTAGGCTTCTCATGTGCACTTGCTGCAGATAAACGTATTTATGCAATAATGTATAATATTTAGCGGCTAGGGATATCTTCAAAACATATATATTTTTGAAACTAACATTTTATTAAGATTTTGAAAATTGCACAATACAGGATAAACTGAGCAAACGTGGTGAGCATCAGTCATACCACAATGTGAAGATGTTTGCTTCAAATAAGCATCAAGTTGTACATTGTACTGTGCTTAAACTCCAACAACAAAGACAACAACCACATCAAAGCAATCAACACCAAATAAAACCAAACGAGGTATTGTCAATTGAGGTTGTGTGCTCTGACAAGCACAGCCTCTCGGAGAAAGGCATATCACACCCTATAATCTTGGTGACATTACTCTTAATCTCGGGCCAGAAATCTTGTATTTTTTGGACTGCTCCACAGAATATGAGTCAGGTGCCCTCCCCATTTTGGCAACTCCAGCAGTCTGGGGAGTCTTTTAATTTGACTCTGTGTAGCTTATAGGAGGTCCAACATACCCGATTCAAGATCTTGAATTGGACAAGCCTAATTATGATTTCACATGTCATACAGTCCCACTATGCATGCACGCTAAGCACAAGGCAGAGGATGTGCCATTAAGTTGCTCAGGCAGTCTGGGATAGCAGTGCGCATCCCCATATTACATTGCTATGGAAGCGATTTTAAAGCTTTTGTCTTTTTCCTGTTTTCAATCAAATTTTCAGGTAGAGAACATGAAAACCCAGGTGGGTAAAAGAAATAGCGTTCTACACTCAAAAGAGAAAAGGGTGGACTTGAAAAGGATGAAGGAGTTGGAGCTGCAGGTTTGGCTTTCAAACAATATTAAGCCAGCATGTTACAGTCATTACTGTCTCTTTCCGATCCGATTTAGTCATTTTTATTGCTTCAATGTCTTTTTGATTTGACCAGGTAAAGCAGCTGGAGCAGACACTAAGATCCAGGAACCCAAACTCGTTGTCAGCTCTCATTGCGGCTGCAGCCACTACGGATACGAAAGGGGATGTAGCCACCGGAATTAAGTTGGCCTCTAACGACATCAACACCCTGCTTGAGCGTAGGATACAACATGTTGAGGCAGAAATGGAGAGACATGATGAAGAGGCCAAACACAACCTACAGTCTATGGAGAAACAGTTCCAGAACACCAAAGTAGAACTCAAATTGCTGTCGTGCTTGTTAACCTGAAGTAGAAATGTCGAGTTAGGACGAAAATATATAACATTTACCAAGTGGTTCTGCAAACTCTGCTTTATTTTAAGTAAGATTAGGCAATACTTATCCACAGCTGCCAAACAGAACAATTTCCATATTTATAACATTTTGTCAAAAACATTATTGCGAGACCCCAGCAACACAGAATATTTTGGATTAAAGATGAAAGAATATGCATGCTGTTTCATAACAAATCAGAAATTATTACTCGATAATCATACTTTATCTTGATGTGTTTATTGCATCAACCATCTAAAGATGAGAATGTAGTCATGGAAAATTAAATACGAATATTACTTTTCCTTCAAATGGAAACTATTTTGCTTCAACAGCAATAGATCCATCCAACCATTTTCTGTAGGCGTTTTTAGCCGAAATTTTGAGCCCAAAAAAACGACCACATATAGTAAGGCCTTTTTAGCCCCAAAAAAAACGCCCATGTATAGTAAGGCATTTTCAGCCGAAAAAAACGACAATGTATAGTAAGGCGTTTTTAGCCGAAAAAAAACCGACCATGTATATAGTAAGGCGTTTTTGGCCGAAAAAAAACGTCCATGGATAGTAGGTCGTTTTTAGACGAAAAAAACGACCATGCATAGTCAGGCGTTTTAAGCAGAATTTTTTTGACGAAAAAAAAAGACCATGTATGGTAAGGCGTTTTTAGCCAAAAAAAGACCATGTATAGTAAGGCGTTTTTAGTTGAAAAAAAGCGACCATGTATAGTGAGGTTTTTTTTAGCCGAAATTTGTAGCCCAAAAAAACGACCATGTATTATAGTAAGGCGTTTTAAGCAGAAATTTTTTGATGAAAAAAAAGACCATGTATGGTAAGGCGTTTTTAGCCAAAAAAAGACCATGTATAGTAAGGCGTTTTTAGTTGAAAAAAAGCGACCATGTATAGTAAGGTTTTTTTAGCTGAAAAAAAACATGTATAGGAAGGCGTTTTTAGCCGAAAAAAACGACCATGTATAGTAAGGCAGTTTTAGCCGAAATTTTGAGCTGAAAAAACGACAATGTATAGGAAGGCATTTTTAGCTAAAAAAAGACCATGTATAGTAGGTCGTTTTTAGACGAAAAAAACGACCATGTATAATACGGTTTTTTTGAGTCGAAAAAAAACCACCATGTATAATAACGCGTTTTTAGCTGAAAAACACGACCATGTATAGTAAGGCAGTTTTAGCCGAAATTTTTAGCTGAAAAAAAGACAATGTATAGTAAGGCGTTTCTGGCCGAAAAAAACGGCCATGTATCGTAAGGCATTTTTAACCCAAAAAAACGGCAATGCACAGTGAGGCGTTTTAAGTCGAAAAAAGGCGACCATGTATAGTAAGGCATTTTTAGCCAAAAAAAACAGCAATGCACAGTGAGGCATTTTTAGTCGAAAAAAAGCGCCCATGTATAGTAGGGCATTTTCAACCAAAAAAAAACGACGATGTATAGTAAGGCGTTTTTAGCCGAAATTTAAAAAAAAAAAAAAAACATGTATAGTAATGCGTTTTAAGCAGAATTTTTTTTTGACGAAAAAAAAGGCCATGTATCGTAAGGCGTTTTTAGCCCCCAAAAAAACCCCATGTATAGTAAGGCGTTTTTACTCAAAAAAAGCGACCATGTATAGTAAGGTTTTTTTAGCCGAAAAAAAAACGACCATGTATAGTAAGGCATTTTCAGCCGAAAAAAAGGACGATGTATAGTAGGGCGTTTTTAGCCGAAATTTTTAGCCCAAAAAAAACGACCATTGTAAGGCGTTTTAAGCAGAAATTTTTTGACGAAAAAAAAAGACCATGTATAGAAGGCATTTTTAGCCCAAAAAAGACCATGTATAGTAAGGCGTTTTTAGTCGAAAAAAAGCGACCAAGTTTTTTTCGCTGAAAAAAAACATGTATAGTACGGCGTTTTTAGCCGAAAAAAACGACCATGTATATAGTAAGGCGTTTTTAACCAAAAAATCGACCATGTATCGTAAGATTTTCTTAGCCGAAAAAAAACACCATGTATAATAAGGCGTTTTTAGCCGAAAAACACGACCATCTATAGAAAGCAGTTTTAGCCGAAACTTTTAGCTGAAAAAAACGACAATGTATAGTCAGGCGTTTCTGGCCGAAAAAAAACGACCATGTATAGTAAGGCGTTTTGAACCGAAAAATCAACCACGTGTAGGAAGGTTTTTTTAGCCGAAAAAAAAGACCATGTATAGTAAGGCATTTTCAGCCGAAATTTTATGACGAAAAAAAAGACCATGTATAATAAGGCGTTTTTAGCCAAAAAAAGACCATGAATAGTAAGGCGTTTTTGGCCGAAAAAAGACCATGAATAGTAAGGCGTTTTTGGCCGAAAAAAACGACAATGCACAGTGAGGCGTTTTTAGTCGAAAAAAACGACCGTGTATAGGAAGGCATTTTCAGCCGAAATTTTATGACGAAAAAAAAGACCATGTATAGTAAGGCATTTTTAGTCGAAAAAAAGCGACCATGTATAGGAAGGTTTTTTTAGCCGAAAAAAAACACCATGTATAATAAGGCGTTTTTAGCCAAAAAAAGACCATGAATAGTAAGGCGTTTTTGGCCGAAAAAAACGACAATGTATAGTCGGTCGTTTTCAGGTGAAAAAAACGACCACGTATAGCAAGGCGTTTTTAGCCAAAAAAAGACCATGAATAGTAAGGCGTTTTTGGCCGAAAAAAACGACAATGTATAGTCGGTCGTTTTCAGGTGAAAAAAACGACCACGTATAGCAAGGCGTTTTTAGCCAAAAAAAGACCATGAATAGTAAGGCGTTTTTGGCCGAAAAAAACGACAATGTATAGTCGGTCGTTTTCAGGTGAAAAAAACGACCACGTATAGCAAGGCGTTTTTAGCCAAAAAAAGCAACCGTGTATAATAAGGCATTTTTTCCCAAAAAAAAACGGCGATGCACAGTGAGGCATTTTTAGTCGAAAAAAACGACCATGTATAGTAAGGCAGTTTTAGCCGAAATTTTTAGCTGAAAAAAACGACAATGTATCGTAAGGCGTTTTTGGTCGAAAAAAATGACCATGGATAGTCGGTCGTTTTTAGCCAAAAAAAAGCAACCGTGTATCATAAGGCATTTTTTGCCAAAAAAAACGGCAATGCACAGTGAGGCATTTTTAGTCCAAAAAAACGACCATGTATAGTCAGGCATTTTCAGCAGAAATTTTTAGCCAAAAAAAACAACCATGTATAGTAAGGCGTTTTAAGCTGAAATTTTATGACAAAAAAAAAGACCACGTTTTGTAAGGCATTTTTAGTCGAAAAAAAGCGACCATGTATCGTAAGGTTTTTTTAGCCGAAAAAAACCACCATGTATAGTAAGGCGTTTTTGGCCGAAAAAAACGTCCATGTATAGTAGGTCGTTTTCAGGTGAAAAAAACGACGATGTATAGTAAGGCAGTTTTAGCCGAAATTTTTAGCTGAAAAAAACGACAATGTACAGTAAGGCGTTTTTGGTCGAAAAAAACGACCATGTATAGCAAGGCGTTTTTAGCCAAAAAAAGCAACCGTGTATAATAAGGCATTTTTTGCCAAAAAAAAACGGCAATGCACAGTGAGGCATTTTTAGTCGAAAAAAACGACCATGTATCGTCAGGCATTTTCAGCCGAAATTTTGAGCCAAAAAGAAAAACAACCACGTATAGTAAGGCGTTTTAAGCTGAAATTTTATGACGAAAAAAAAGACCATGTATAGTAAGGCATTTTTAGTCGAAAAAAGCGACCATGTATCGTAAGGTTTTTTTAGCCGAAAAAAACCACCATGTAAAGTAAGGCATTTTTAGCCGAAAAAAACGACCATGTATAGTCAGGCAGTTTTAGCTGAAAAAAACGACAATGTATAGTAAGGCGTTTTTGGTCGAAAAAAACGACCATGTATAGCAAGGCGTTTTTAGCCAAAAAAAGCAACCGTGTATAATAAGGCATTTTTTGCCAAAAAAAAACGGCAATGCACAGTGAGGCATTTTTAGTCGAAAAAAACGACCATGTATCGTCAGGCATTTTCAGCCGAAATTTTGAGCCAAAAAAAAAAAAAAAAAACGACCATGTATAGTAAGGCGTTTTAAGCTGAAAATTTTTGATGAAAAAAACAACTGACTAGTTAGGTTTTTTTCACCGAAAAAAGCGACCATGTATAGTATGGCATTTTTGGCCGCAAAATATGACCATGTATAGTCAGGCGTTTTTAGCCGAAAAAAGACCATGGTACAGTAAGGCATTTTTGGCTAAATCCAGGCATGGAAAGCTTTGACCACGGATATGAAGACCTATTTGTGTTATTACTTACAACCTCAGCAAAGCAGCACCACTGTGGTTGACTGGTTACTGTGTCGTCTTATCAGTGCGGAGGTGCAGTGTTCAAAGCCAGGTCTTTGCCAACATCTGCAGAGTTGGCGGTATTTTTTTTTTTTTTTTTTTGAGCGACGAGGTATGTAAAGGCCGTTTTGGGTTGTACTCATGAGCTTGCTGTAACAGCGCCACTGTGGTCTACTGGTTAGTGCGTTAGCCTAACAGTGGGAAGATACCCGTTCGAATCCAGGTCTCGGCCGTCATCTGTAGATTTTGGATATCAAGCATTTTTGAACGACCAGATATGTAAAGGCCTTTTTGGGTTGCAGATTTTGCAAATATAGGAAGGGTTTTTCTCATGACCATGTATAATAAGGCGCTTTTATCCAAAAACAACCAACATTCATAGAAAGGCGTTTTTAGCCTTAAAAAAACGACCATGTATAGTAGGTCGTTTTTGGCTGAATCCAGGCATGGAAAGCTTTTTAAATGATCACGTATATAAAGACCTATTTGGCTTATTACTTACAATCTCAGCAAAACAACACCACTGTGGTTGACTGGTTACTGTGTCGTCTTACCAGTGCGGAGGTACAGTGTTCGAAGCCAGGTCTTGGCCAACGTCTGCGGAGTTTCCATTTCAAGTTTTTTTTTTTTTTTTGAGCGACCAGGTATGTAAAGGCCCTTTTGGGTTGTTCCTCATGAGCTTGATGTAACAGCGCCACTGTGGTCTACTGGTTTGTGCGTCAGCCGAATAGTTGGGAGATGCCGGTTCGAATCCAGGTCTTGGCAATCATCTGTCGAGTTTGGATATCAGGCATTTTTGAACGACCAGATATGAAAAGGCCTTTTTGAGTTGCAGAGTTTGCAAATATAGTAAGGCTTTTTCTCATGACCATGTACAGTAAGTTCTTCAGCCAAAAGGAACTAATATGCATAGGCCGGGATTTTGAGCCGAAAAAAACGAAAATGTATAGGAAGGCGTTTTTGACCTAAAGAAACGTCCATGTATAGTAGGTCGTTTTTAGACGAAAAAAAAACGACCATGTATAGTAAGAGATTTTCAGCCGAAAAAAACGACGATGTACATAGTAAGGCGTTTTTAGCCGAAATTTTTAGCCAAAAAAAAACGACCATGTATATTAAGGCGTTTTAAGCAGTAATTTTTTGACGAAAAAAAAGACCATGTATAGTAAGGCGTTTTAGCCGAAAAAAACGACCATGTATATAGCAAGCCATTTTTAACCGGAAAATCGACCATGTCTAGTTAGGCGTTTTTAGCCGAAAAAAACGACCATGTATGGTAAGGTTTATTTAGTCGAAAAAAACGACCATGTATAGTAAGGCATTTTTAGCCCAAAAAAAACGGCACTGTAGAGTAAGGTGTTTTTAGTCGAAAAAAACAACCATGCAAAGTAAGGCATTTTTAGCCGAAAAAAACGGCAATGCACAGTGAGGCGTTTTTAGTCGAAGAAAAAAAACCCATGTATAGTAAGGCGTTTTTAACCGAAAAATCAACCATGTATAGTAAGGCTTTTTTAGCCAAAAAAAACCCACTATGTATAATAAGGCGTTTTTACTAAAAAAAAAACGACCATGTAGAGTAAGGCAGTTTTAACCGAAATTTTTAGCTGAAAAAAACGACAATGTATAGAAAGGCGTTTTTGGCCGAAAAAAACGACCATGTATAATAAGGCATTTTTAGCCAACAAAAACGGCAATGCACAGTGAGGTGTTTTTAGTCGAAAAAAACGACCATGTATTGTCAGGGATTTTCAGCCGAAATTTTTAGCCCCCAAAAAAAAACGACCATGTATAGTAAGGCATTTTAAGCTGAAATTTTTTGATGAAAAAAAACGACCATGTATAGTAACATTTTAAGTCGAAAAAAAGTGACCATGTATCGGAAGGTTTTTTTAGTCGAAAAAAACGACCATGTATAGTAAGGCATTTTTGGCCGAAAAAAACGTCCATGTATAGTCGGTCGTTTTTAGACGAAAAAAACGACCATGTATAGTAAGGCGTTTTTAGCCAAAATTTTTTGACGAAAAAAAAAAGACCATGTATAGGAAGGCGTTTTTAGCCAAAAAAAGACCATGTATACTAAGGCGTTTTTAGTCAAAAAAGCGACCATCCAAAAAAAAGACAATGTATAGTAGGTCGTTTTTAGACGAAAAAAACGACCATGTATAGTAAGGCATTTTCCGCCGAAATTTTTAGCCCAAAAAAACGACCATTTATAGAAAGGTGTTTTTAGCCAAAAAAACACCATGTATAGTCAGGCGTTTTTAGTCGGAAAAAAGCGACCATGTATAGTAGGGTGGTCCACATTTTCATGGCAAAAAAAAAAGTTTGTCGGATTCGTCGGGCCGGGTCGGAATTCTTGTCGATACTATGGTACAAGGTTCTGTGCAAAATTTCATTCCGATCTGATGATATTTTCCCGTCCCGCAAAGCGGCCAAAGTTTCCACCATAACAACTGGTCTCAATAGGGTGAACATGTGTATTTTAACCGTGTATTTTGCCATG
>NW_017805583.1:1603351-1613721 GCF_001891065.2 Hippocampus comes
TTTGCGGAGAGGGGCGTCGCCCTCATCAGCGCGTTCTGCGGCGCCTTTACGCGCGACGAGGAACAGCGACAGCACCTTCTGCAGGTCGTGGAGCGACACCGGGCGTTGCACCCGTGCGCGAAGTAGGCATGGGATGGCACGCACGGCGGATTTCGTTTTTTTTTGCGGTCTAACAGTGTCACTAGTGTTGATGGCCATTATAGACAGATGGACAGATAGATAGATGGACCAGTTAACATGGACCAACAATCTCACCAGTGTTGCAGGATCACCACGGTTGCCTTTTTTGCAATACATGCGTTCCTGTCTTCCGTCTTTGAATTATTGCAAGTGCGAACTGAGCAAAACAAAATCCTTACTGTACGGGAGAAACCGTACTACCATTCAGCCCCGTAACATTCTTTCCATAGGGGAAACTTTGGTCGCTCTGCGGGACGGGATAAAATTATCCGATCGGAATAAAATTTTGCACACATCCTTGTGTCATAGTATCGACAAGATTTCCGACCCGGCCCGACGAATCCGACAAACTTTTCCAAAATGGACCGCCCTAATGTATAGTAAGATTTTTTTTAGCCGAAAAAAACCACCATGTATAGTAAGGTGTTTTTAGCCGAAATTTTTAGCTGAAAAAAATGACAATGTATAGTTAGGCGTTTCTGGCCGAAAAAAATGACCATGTATATAAGGCCTTTTTAGCCCAAAAAAAACAACCATGTATAGTAAGACATTTTTAGCCGAAATGTTTAGCCCAAAAAAAAACAACCATGTATAGGAAGGCGTTTTTAGCCAAAATTTTTTGACGAAAAAAAAAAAGACCATGTATAGGAAGGCGTTTTTAGCCAAAAAAAGACCATGTATAGTCAGGCATTTTCAGCCGAAAAAAAACCATGTATAGTAAGGTTTTTTTAGCTGAAAAAAACGACCATGTATTGTAAGGTGTTTTTGGCTGAAAAAAACGTCCATGTAAGGTAGGTCGTTTTTAGACGAAAAAAAACGATCATGTATAGTAAGGCATTTTCAGCCGAAAAAAGCGACGATGTATTACTAGTAAGGCGTTTTTAGCCGAAAATTTTAGCCCCAAAAAACGACCATGTATAGTAAGGCGTTTTAAGCAGAAATTTTTTGACGAAAAAAAAAGACCATGGATGGTCAGGCGTTTTCATCCAAAAAAAGACAATGTATAGTAAGGCGTTTTTAGACGAAAAAAAGACCATATACTGTATCGTAAGGCATTTTCAGCCGAAAAAACCCACCATGTATAATAAGGCGTTTTTAGCCGAAAAAAACGACCATGTATTGTAAGGCAGTTTCAGCCCAAATTTTTAGCTGAAAAAAAACAACAATGCATAGTAAGGCGTTTTTGGCCGAAAAAAAACCACCATGTATAGTAAGGCGTTTTTAGCCAAAAAAAAAAACGACCATGTATCATAAGGTTTTTTTAGCCAAAAAAAACGACCATGTATATAGTAGGTCGTTTTTAGACGAAAAAAACCACCATGTATAGTAAGGCATTTTCAGCCGAAATTTTTCGCCCAAAAAAACGACCATGTATAGTCAGGCGTTTTTAGCCGAAATTTTTAGCCCAAAAATACGACCATGTATAGTAAGGCGTTTTTGGCCGAAAAAAACGACCATGTATAGTAAGGCGTTTTTAGCCAAAAAAAGACCATGTATAGTAAGGCGTTTTAAGCAGAATTTTTTTGACGAAAAAAAAAAGACCATGTATAGTAAGGCGTTTTTAGCCAAAAAAAGACCATGTTTAGTAAGGCGTTTTTAGTCGAAAAAAAGCGACCATGTATATATAGTAAGTTTTTTTTAGCCGAAAAAAAACACGATGTATAGTAAGGCATTTTTAGCCGAAAAAAACGACCATGTACAGTAAGGCAGTTTTTGGTTAAATCCAGGCATGGAAAGCGTTGACCACGGATATGAAGACCTATTTGTGTTGTTACTTACAACCTCAGCAGAACAGCACCACTGTGGTTGACTGGTTACTGTGTTGGCTTACCAGTGCGGAGGTGCAGTGTTTAAAGCCAGGTCTTTGCCAACATCTGCAGAGTTGGCAATTTTTTTTGAGCGACCAGGTATGTAAAGGCCGTTTTGGGTTGTACTAATGAGCTTGCTGTAACAGCGCCACTGTGGTCTACTGGTTAGTGCATCAGCCGAATAGTGGGAAGATGCTGGTTCGAATCCAGGTCTCGGCCATCATCTGTAGATTTTGGATATCAAGCATTTTTGAATGACCAGATATGTAAAGGCCTTTTTGGGTTGCAGATTTTGCAAATACAATAAGGCTTTTTCTCATGACTATGTATAGTAAGGCGTTTTTATCCAAAAACAATTAACATTCATAGTCAGGCGTTTTTAGCCTTAAAAAACGACCATGTCTCGTCGGGCGTTTTTGGCTGAATCCAGGCATGGAAAGCTTTTGAAATAACCACGTATATGAAGACCTATTTGGGTTATTACTTCCGATCTCATCTTTTTTTTTTAAACCAGGTATGTAAAGTCCCTTTTGGGTTGTTACTCATGAGCTCGAGGTAACAGTGCCACTGTGGTCTAATGGTTAGTGTGTCAGCATAACAGTGGGAAGATGCCGGTTCAAATCCAGGTCTTGGCAATCGTCTGTAGAGTTTGGATATCAAGCATGTTTGAATGACCAAATTTGAAAAGGCCTTTTTGAGTGTTTGCAAATATAGTAAGGCTTTTTCTCATGTACAGTAAGGCGTTTTTTTCGCCAAAAAGAACTAACATGCATACTCCGGCGTTTTTAGTCGAAAAAAAACGCGGATGTATAGTCAGGCATTTTTAGCCGAAATTTTTAGCCAAAAAAAGACCATGTATAGTCAGGCGTTTTTAGTCGAAAAAAAGCGACCATGTATAGGAAGGTTTTTTTAGCCAAAAAAAAACGACCATGTATAGTAAGGCGTTTTTGGCCGGAAAAAACGTCCATGTATAGTAGGTCGTTTTCAGACGAATAAAAAGGACCATGTATAGTAAGGCATTTTCAGCCGAAAAAAACGACGATGTATAGTCAGGCGTTTTTAGCCGAAATTTTTAGCCCAAAAATACGACCATGTATAGTAAGGCGTTTTTGGCCGAAAAAAACGACCATGAATAGTAAGGCGTTTTTAGCTGAAATTTTTAGCTGAAAAAATCGACCATGTATAGTGAGGCGTTTATAGCCGAAAAAAACGACTATGTATATAATAAGGTGTTTTTGGCCTGAAAAACGTCCATGTATCGTAGGTTGTTTTTAGCCGAAAAACACGACCATGTATAGGAAGGCGTTTTTAGCCAAAATTTTTTGACGAAAAAAACAACCATGGATAGTAAGGCGTTTTTGGCGAAATTTTGAGCCACAAACAAACGACCATATATAGTAAGGCGTTTTTAGCCGAAAAAAACGACCCTGTATAGTACCACTCATCCTCAAAGAATAAGCAGAGAATGTGCTATATATATATATATATATACATATACATACACACACACACACACACACACACACACACACACATTATAGTTGCTATTCATTATTCGTACAATCTCAGGAAAAATAGCACGTTCCTGCTTTGAGAACGCCATAATGGGCTGAATTGAGGCGATGCTTTCATCAATGCCACCTATTCTCCCAAAGCATCTAACATATACTCATATAGTTGAAGTTCATGTCAAGATGAGTATGTCTGTGTCTCACCATGTAGCTGCGGTACGAACATCAGATCTCTGAGTTGGAGCAGCAGCTGAAGTACAAACAGGAGGGGGCTGCAATTTCAGCGTCGGGTACTGAATCATGGATGTCACAGGTTGAAAGAATGAAGGTTGAGCTACAGCAGGTACAAGAAGCCTACGAGCAGAAGGAAACCATTCTTCAGGATCAGATCGAAACTCTCAAGAAACAAGTCAAACGCAAGGTAAGTGCTACATATTATATAACAAGTCAACGTTACCAGCCTCATAGAAAATAATGTGACAGATTAATCATGAATCGTTCCGGAAAATTGTGTCATTTATAATTCTCATGGTGTGCAACAGCATTAGGAGGTGTTTCAGGCTATTTTTTGCCTTCAGGATATCTCTTAGGCCATTATTATAAGGTGACAACACAGAAAAGTGGGATTTAACATTTCCGAGAGAGGGATTATTTTAAGCGCAGTGTCATTAATTTGGAGTTAGCGCATCTGCTTCACTTCATCGTTGAGAGGTTCCGGTTGTGATTCTCACCTCAGGCCCTCCTCCTTGCATGGCCTTCCTCCATTATTCCAAAAACATGCGTGTTCAGTGAACTCAAGACTAAATTGTCCAAAGGTCTGAATGTGAGTGTGCACGGTTGTATTTGAAACAGTAATTTATGTGCCCTGCAATCCGCTGCCAACCAGTTCAGGGTTTCCCCGCCTCACGCACAAAGTCAGATGGCATAAGATTCGACTCAGCCATGACCCTAATGTAGACAAACGCATTGGTTCACGCAACACAGTTTTGTACTCTTTTTGCAGTGTATTCTTAAAATACTTGTATTATCACGGTTGGGATGATCGGCACAGCCTTATAAGTGAGACGTTATACATGTATTCCTTGCAGGCCCTGCACAGCCCAACCCGACACCAGCGACAAGCTGAGGAAGCACACGGTGCCCGCATAGCCCGGCTCAACCAAGAGTTGTCTCTTAAAACACAAACAGTTCAGGAGTTGACCCGCACTGTGGAGAGACTGCAGAAAGAGAGGAGGAACATGCTCTCCGGCCCTAACTTACAACAAGATTCTCAAAACAAAGAGCCCAAACGACAACTAAACACGGTCAAATCAGCCTTATCCACACAAGAAGAAATGTTCCCCGCTGCTCAGTGTGAGAAAACCTACCAGCCCACAGTCTTCACAGGTATGTGTGTGAGAACCTGTCAGAGCGACGCATGTGAGAAACGTTGAAAAGACCATGTTAAATACGTCGATGTAAACTAGTGCCGACAAATACTTTGCGATCGTCGTGTATAACTGAATTGAATCTGACTTATCAGTACATGGTACAACTATGACTAAATGCCAAATAGTATGTACCGTAGTAGTAGTTCTTGTCGTTGCACAATGGGTAATGTATGTTATCATGTGCATAGGGTTTTCAATGTGAGCTGTACTATTTAACCCATTTTTTGTTCTATCTATACTGTACTTGCACTGCCCAGGGAGTCACATCACAGAGGTGCTGAAGGAGAATGACGCTCTTCGGGAGCGTCTAAAGCAGCTTGAGCTGCACAATGAGCAGCAAAAGGAGGCACTGACATGTGATGTGGTTCAAGCTAAGGAGGAGCTGTGCAGGTGTGTGTCAAACCTTCAAGCTCCGCAATACTGTCTGGAATGGGGCTGACTGAATGTGAATTTATGTGTTCAGGCAAAGGGATCACTTTTTGGATCAGATTTCTTCTCTGAAGGCAGAAAAGTTCAAGGCATTGGAGCACATGCGTGCCACTCACGCCATGGAGCACTCTTCTTCAAAGGTTGCCCAACTCAGCAATGAACTGAATGCTCGGGAGGTAATAAGAGAAAACCAAATCGCCTGCGATTTCAGAAGAATCAAAATGTTTCTGTGCACTTTCGTCCTCCTGCAGATCATGGTGAAGCTTTTGCAAGATCAGCTGAAAGAGCTGCATGGGGCCAAAGAAGCACTTGCCCTATCCAAAACTCGAGAGGCGGCTTTGGAGGCTCAGGTTACATTCTGATAGTTCTTACAGTTTCTGATTTTTTTTTTTTCACATCCTGTAGCCAGCATTTTTGCTATCCAAGTACCATTTCCATCTAAAAGTCAATGTACCATAACAACCTTCTGGTTGAAACGTTCAGGAGAGGTTTTGCCAGTCTTTTATTTTTATAGCTCGCTGCACTAACAGTATCGACCAGAAGACTGCATATTTTCAATTGAACTATTTAATGGATGCCAGAAGGATCAACACAAGTCTGTAGAGCCTTTTTGTCTTCCCTCTCGAATGCAATGACAATTCTTAGCTCAAAGCGCAGCATAATGTCACTGGTATCAAATTATACTGTAAATTTTTCTGGTCATATACTCTCCTGTCTCAAAGTACATAATTCAGTTGCTTGCTTTTGTACTGGGATGGATGGTTGCAAGAACTTGCTTACTTTTCACGTCTGTACACAATATGCTTGATTGATTTAACTTTATCTACCACTTCATTCACGCAAGTACATGGTTGCATTCCATGGCTGACAAAAACATTTGGGCACTTTGTCATGAATTCAACATAAATGAGGGGTGGCCTTATTGCTGTTGGAGGAAACATGGCTTTTTATGATGAGGTTGTATTTCCTCTGTCCAAATTTTGTCGCCCATGTCATGGAAAACCTCGAAAGGTTCAAGTATTTTATTAAATGTCTTTTTTTTTTCTTCTTTTTTTCCAGTTAAGCACGCTGTTAAAGGAACTGAAGGACGCCAAAGAAGCACAGAGTCCAGAAGTGAAACTCCTTTGTAGCCTGAAGGCAAAGCTCCTCACCATGGAGCTGAGACAACAAGACAGAGAGAAAGAGTTGAACAAGGTAGATTGGGTTGAGACATGAAATGAAGCACATCATCACGTTCCAAATTGGTGTTGGAACGTCGCCTTTGTGATCAGATGAAGCGAGCTGTTGTTCTCTAAATCTTATTTAATGGATAGATTCACGAGAAAAATAAAGTACACCGTTTTTCAGCTTTGAGGTTGGTCAAATCAAGACAAAACGCTGTCTCCAAATTCTTACAGATCATTGGAGGTTCGTGGCCCGAGGGTGATCAGCAGTCACAAGTCAATCATTGGAGGTGCCTAGCAGTGGATAAGGTCAGAGAGCTGGAAGCTTTCCGCTTGGAGTTGGACTCCATTTTGGATATCGTAAGGCATATGCAAAGACAGGGTATGAACCTCCCTACTCCCGATTCATGAGCCCCAACAGAGGTCATACAGGAGCTTGACAACACTAAGTCAATTTAAAGAATTCTTATTTTATAGCGTAAGTACTGTTAAAAAAAAAAAAAAAAAACTTTGGAAAGAAGCCTTTTTTTTTGTCACCGCAATGACTGCAGTTGCTTTTGTTTGCTTTAATATATCATCACAGACTTGCATATTTATAAATTTTAATAAAATGATGACACATTTGCTACACGAGGCAAGTTTTTTTTTTCATACGTAATGTCGGCAATCGAGTACAGTGATCCCTTGCTAGTGGTCTGGGCTGAAGTCCGTATTGTAGTGAAGTGCCTTGTACTTCAAATCTGCTTTTTTTGTCCCCATTTCAAAAAGCAAATCCATCTCATGCAAGAAGTGCGAATTAGCATGATTGAACACTTTCAAGGAGAACAGTCAGCGCACAACTCCAATGATGCACGGGACAAAACAGTTCCACTCCACCTGTTTGAGGTCATTCATGTTTTTATTGGGCACCAACTGACACAGTTGATACTATCGGGTTGAAATTCTCTACCATATAAAATTAAATTACATGGGTGGACAGGACAGCATGTTCTAGGATGGCATTTTTCCACAGCAGTTGCAAGTCCATCTGCCTCTGGATCAATTCAACTAGCGCTTAAAGACCCTCCGTGGACTGCAACAGATCCAGTGCTACGCTTGCATACAATATTCAGTACTTGCTTATTTAACATAATTGCATTCATTTGGATCTTGTATCTTCGATACCATCTACAACTTTTTCATAAACTTGAATTCTACCATTTGCTTCCTGATGTCAGATTTACAGTGGCTTGCACAAGAATTCATAGTTGAACCTTTTCACACTTTGTCACG
Source organism: Hippocampus comes (assembly GCF_001891065.2). Taxonomy (NCBI): domain Eukaryota; kingdom Metazoa; phylum Chordata; class Actinopteri; order Syngnathiformes; family Syngnathidae; genus Hippocampus; species Hippocampus comes. Next base: position 1,611,145 of record NW_017805583.1, read on the forward strand.
TTACACGGCTAAACAATTTTATTGCAATTATAAGTGGTAGATATAAAATAGTACATAATTGTTGAGCGGAAGGACATGATTTTCAACAGTGGTGAGCCGTCTAGGGCAGCAATGGCTTCTTTGATTGCTTAATTGCCATCAGAAGCACGAACCTAAACAATGTAAATTCTAATATATTTGATTATAATGGGATTCATTTCTTGCCAATAGTCTGTTCTATTCATTTCAAAGTGTTTCTCCAGGCTCCAGTCTTTCCACGAATGTACTGTGAATGAATTTCAGATGTTATGACCAATCAAATGGCTTCTATGTGCTGACATGACAATCAAATCTATCCAGGGCCTTCAGAATCAGTCGCGTGGGCGTATATGCCTTGAACTATATTAGAAACTGTGATTCATTTCAAATTTGTTCTTACATGGCCAGTGGATGAGTTGAGAATTTTTCCATCTTGATTGGTTGGTCAGAGTAAAACTTTTAACAGCCAACATTTTTTTTTTGGGGGGGGGGGCAGACAACAGTGGTGCAATTGGACTTCGACAAACCCAACTGTTGATGTTTCAAGTTGGAGGCAAGCCCCCATGACCCCATTCATGGTTGGGGTGTGGCTCCAACTTGGGAGTCTAAATTGTTGGGTTTGCCACACCAATTTCAGCTGGTGCACCGAGACTTAATGCACGAACTGATGAAGTCTACTCGGATGAGAGGCGAAACATCGAAGACAAAGAGAGCAGTTCCGTTCCAATCGATTCAATGTCCTGAGAGGTTTACAGACGGTAACCACTGTTTTCAGCTGTTAGATGTGTCACAAAAGAAAAAAAAAAATCTAACTCACAATGTCCTTGAGGTGTGTTTAGTAAAACCAACCGATTGTCTGCTGCTGGTTACCGAGTGTGGTAACAAAATTTTTTCACCCCTTAGTCGCAGAGGCCAGTCTTTTCTGGTAAATTTCATATTTCATCAAAAACTACCAAAGCGTGGAGCTGCCAATGTGGAGTAAAATATTCAGACTGGCAAATGCGTCCAAGCATAGGAGTGTTCACACGGTACACATTTGCATCGGTGCTGCACTGATGTATTTTGTTGCGATATATCTTAGACCGGTGTAAATTTTGTGGAGCGTTCACACGTATGCTGCTTACTAAAGAGAAGCGTGTTAACCCTGCTGCAGCCCCCACTTGCGTTCACATGGCAGTTTCTGCGGCCGTGCAATACGATATAGTCATAATACGGAACCCCGCCTTGTTTGTGACACATCGAAAAACCATGGTTTATACTTCTCCAGACAATCCAACGCTGTGGTCTATCAGACACCGTAAAAGGATGAGAGAGAGAAAGGAAAGAAGTGCAAAATACCCAGGATGCAAGTTATGCAATACCCGTATGTAATCAAATCTTCTTAAGCGTAGCAAGTCTATCCCCGTGGAGCGTTCACACGTCCCAATTCATATGAGTGCTGCCCCGCAAACTAGCATTTCCTCCGGAGTAAATTTTTAAACCACCTCCTGATTAGGGTTAAATTTGCTCCGGTTTAAGCTGTTTTCAGGGGCTCCACCGGTATAACTTTGTACGTGTGAACGCTCGACGGGGGGCAGCCCCGATGCTACACCGGAGTAAAAGTTGCCGTGTGAACACCCCGATACTCGCAAGCACATTCAAACATACTTGTAGGCTAAATGCTACAAAGGTAGCATTTGACCACAAAGTCACGGAGGATAGATTTGCGCATACTACTACAAATGCTCCAGCGAGGGTCGGGGCATCCCGTCCCTGTGCGTTGAGCTGACCATATGCACCAGATTTTTCGAAAGCTGGCGATCTTGTGCCAGCTGCTCTGCATCCTCCACGGCAACTCTTGTGTTTTTGGAGGTCGCCCTCAATGATGTCGAGCCATCGGCTGCGAGGCTTTCCTCGTGGTCGTCCCCAGCCTGCGACCTTTGGGTCAAACTGGAGGATGGCAGAGATTTGCGTATGCAAGAGCAAAAAAAAAAAAGGAAAAAAAATCTAATTTTTTTTTTTTTGCATTTGGCCTACTTTATATTGCTATGTTCAAAAATTAAATAAACATTGTTCATTTGTAATTTTTCATGGTCTTATGTCTGCAGTGCATGATTTACGTTACAGTGTATTTCCCCCCATAATGGCATTGTCCATGGCATTATGGGGAAAAAAAAAGAACTTCAATCTTCTATTTATATCAATACGTTTGAAAAGGAAACATTTAGTATTCTTAATTTTATGGTTTTATTTTTTTTCCATAAGACATGCGCAAGTCAATACCCTGTGGCATTATGGGAAATGCTACATTTGTAGCATTTAGCCTTCAAGTATGTATGAATGAACTTGCAAGTAGGTCCAAACGTACTTGCGAGTAGGTTCGAACGTATTTATGAGTCCGTTCAAACATATTTGCGAGTACATTTGAACATACGTGCGAGTACACTGGAACGTACTAGTAGGTAGAAAGTAGGTCCAAACGTACTCTTAAGTACATTTGAATGTATTTGCCATACAAAACATTTTTACTCAGTAGAAAACAATACTCTGTGGGTCTTGGAGGGAAAAAAAAAAAAAAAA
>NW_017805583.1:1613828-1656069 GCF_001891065.2 Hippocampus comes
TTTTTTTTTTTTTTTGCATTTGGCCTACTTTATATTGCTCTGTTCAAAAATTAAATAAACATTGTTCATTTGTAATTTTTCATGGTCTTATGTCTGCAGTGCATGATTTACGTTACAGTGTATTTCCCCCCATAATGGCATTGTCCATGGCATTATGGGGAAAAAAAAAGAACTTCAATCTTCTATTTATATCAATACGTTTGAAAAGGAAACATTTAGTATTCTTAATTTTATGGTTTTATTTTTTTTCCATAAGACATGCGCAAGTCAATACCCTGTGGAATTATGGGAAATGCTACATTTGTAGCATTTAGCCTTCAAGTATGTATGAATGTACTTGCAAGTAGGCCCAAACGTACTTGCAATTAGGTTCGAACATATTTATGGGTCCGTTCAAACATATTTGCAAGTACATTTGAACATACGTGTGAGTACACTGGAACCTACTAGTAGGTAGAAAGTAGGTCCAAACGTACTCATAAGTAAATCTGAATGTATTTGCCATACAAAATATTTTTACTCAGTAGAAAACAATACTCTGTGGGTCTTGGAGAAAAAAAAATAAATAGTCAAAATGCTCTAAAACGGCTGGCAACGTGGGGTTGGCTGCTCTGAAAGCAGCTGGCAGTGAAAGAGTGTATATCATCACAACTTTGGTGCATAGAATGTCCTCTTCTCACACACACTGTAAATGTACGGTATAAATTAAAGTGAAGTCTGACTGCCACTTGAAGGCACGCTCAGTCTTTGCAGGTTTGCAGCAGAGCAGAGCACGTCAGCCCTGGAAGGCGTGGATCTCCTCTTCACTAAAACCTTGCTGCTTGACCAACCTGACAGATGAAAAGTAAAATCAGGTTCATCTCTTGCATGTCGGTTTGACCATCACATATTTCATCTTTCCCCAAACAATATCAATGACATTATTCTCAGTTTTCCATCAGTGTGCTACAACTAGCCAACAAAGAACATGTAGCTTGCAATCTGCCCCGTCCTGTGCTGCGTCTTGTGTTAAAGCTCTTATAAACTACAGTTGCTCTTATACCAACATTCCCCACAAGTTTGAAGGACATCAATGGGAATTAAGAAAAGCACCACTTTGGGCTCCCCACATCGGGCCGAGATTCAAAGACATTGAAGAACAAACCAACAAAGTGGTGGTAGGAATCTATCAGCCATGAAAATCTTCCCAGGAGAGGTCGACTCGCCAGATAATCACAAAATAACCCAGGATGTCATCCAAATAATTTGTCTTCCCCCCCTAGTTTTACATACCTGATTGTCTGTTCAGTAAAGAGCGTGGGGCCACATACACAAACATAGCACTTTGAGCCCTGCGGCCTACTTAGAAAATCCTTGATGATCGTATCGTCCACGCGGCCTTTCCTGCCAGTCCAGCTTTCACATGGCTCAGAGAGGATGTGCTCCACCTGGAACCTGACGGGAGTCACATGAACACAAATATTCAGAGAATGTCATGTGAGCATGCTCCCTTCTAATCAGTGCGCAACTGTAGTAAGTGACTGCTTGAGTTGGGTGATTTGACTCCAAAATGAGATCCCAGATCCCTCATCCCCTGAAAAAAGTTTGTAACCAATTTTGATATTTTTCTTCCACCTTCAGTAGAAAGAGCAAAAAAGCAAATAATGACATTGTTCAAAACTTGGAAAAAGTGGCCCTTGAAGCAACCCACGATACTTTAAGCTTCCTCTTGTGATAGCTTTCTTTCGGTATCCCCGATGTTAGCAGGCCAGTATCAGCCCATGTATTTAAGTGAGATATTAAGTAAAATTAAAACAATTATTCATCAAATATTCAATGTCTTTCATATTGTTCATCATCATCATTTTTACATCATTTTTACTGTGCTTGCTTTCACATGAAAAGATTTCTACCCGTTATTATTTTGTGTGGGCCAAAAAAAAAAAAAAAAACCTTCAAGGGATTCTCATCACTTAAACCAACTTTCTGTCACTTCAAATCAAAAATTAGGAAACACTTCTGGTGAAGTTTTCATCAATGGGAGGGGTCACCTTTCATCCTGAGCAGTTAGTTCATCCAGTTCCCTTCGCCACAGGATGTCCTCTTCGCGCCGGTTAAAAAATAGCAACTGGGTTTTCCTGCGGACACATACAGTTGTGGTCACAACATCTTCACCATGAAGATGAATGAAATTCCTTTTGGGCTTGTTCAGGGGTGTCAAAGTCAAATGGACGGAGGGCCAGATAAAAAATTTTGCTGCAAGCCGAGGGCCGGACTGATCGAATGTTCATTGAAAATTTTAAAAATAACCACATATTGTTCATTGAACCAAATTTAATTGACTGAAAACCGAACAAATACATTCCAATATGGTCAGATAAATAAAGCAACATTTTTTTATGGCTATGTCAGTAAACTTTAATTTTCAACAGGCACAAAAAAATTTCCTTTGTATAAAAATACCCATAACATCTACAGGGTGCCATAATTATAAGTAACACTTTGTCAATGATGATTAAAAATAAGAATGTATTTTCATATATATTTATAATAAATGACCTATACTCCTACATGATTTAATTCTTTACGTTTCTGTTTCAGCTCTGAGTCTTGCTTGTCGAAGTGACCTCTTTGACAGAAAGCTTTTTCACGCATGTAAAGAAACGACGAGCTGTCGTAAATCCCGATGATTTAAAGCGACCACATAATCATTGACAACATGCATTGTATAAGTGTGCATTTAAAAGGTGCTGTGTTGTTATTAGTATTATGATTGTCACACAATAAAATGAATGATTCAAATAAATCAATGAAAACCCCCAAATGAATATGTTATTTATTCATATGATGGGGTCTATGAAAACTTTGAAAACCACAACCACATTATCGAGCAGACTTGCGAAATGCAACGGGCAAATCTATCAACTGCTTGAAATGGAATCATTTATTACAATCAAACCGAATACTTGCAGTTTAAACATTATATACAGTATGTTTCGAGAGAAATCAGTCAAGCGCTTCCGCAAAATGTGACCGATTAAGAGTTTTGAGCACAACTTCTTGAGAAGCAGTGCGACACTACTGATTGAATCATTTTCCTGACTGAAGGATTTAGAAATCAAATTCAGGATTAACATACAGTATACATGCTTGGGTGGGTTTTTTACAGACCTGATAGCGAAGCTCTCATGTAAGGCCACTCGAATAAGACGAGACATTGGAGTGAAGCCTGTTCCTGCTGCTAAAAGGTATAGGACTGTGGTATCACGAAGTGGGCGGAGACTGAAGGTACCCTCCGGACCACTAACTGATACATGGTCACCTAGAGAGTGACAGCAAACAGAGTTGAAATGAAGATCACTAAAACTGTTGGAAGCATATAAAGCGAATTCACTGAGCATTACATATGAGATGAATGTTGTTTCACAAAATTCGGCAATTAAGAGAAGGCTCTTGATGATGTCATGGTTCACATACAGCCCCCATAATTATTCGCATTCCTGTTTAAGATGTTTTCTCGAGCATCAACAAAAGGATTTTTTTTTTTCTAAATAACATAGTACCTGGACTTTTTTTTTTTAATGGAGTTTTATGGAATTATAGTAACCAGACCACAACCACAATAGAGGGCAGTAATTGTGACCCGTTTTACCGGGAAGTCAGTGATGTATGTACTATTTTGATGCCCGGAACTGATGTGCTTCTGTGTATCTGAACACGTGACCATGTTTTTTCCTTTTTATAACTGCTTAAAAAATTCAATAAAAAGTTTAATAACAAAAAAAAAATGACAAACGGGCGGCCCAGCAGCTGGCGCATGATAAACCGGCAAAATTTACTGACACGCCCACCTGTGCTATTTAAAAAGCCCACACGAGGGTCCTCCAACTATCTTGATCAGGAAATCAATACCTTTCCTCTTGTTATTACATGAACAGTGTAGATAGAATATAAGTAATTAAACAATCAAACGGTCAAGCAGACAGGTTACCTTGATGATGTTGTTGACAGCCCCCATAATTATTCGCATTCCTGTTTAAGATGTTTTCTCGAGCATCAACAAAAGGATTTTTTTTTTCTAAATAACATAGTACCTGGACTTTTTTTTTTAATGGAGTTTTATGGAATTATAGTAACCAGACCACAACCACAATAGACGAAAACTAAATAATGTAAATTGGGGCGGCAATTTACGATTATTTTAATCATGTATTGATCTCTTTTTTTTTTATCAATGAATCGGATTTTAAAAATGTCTAATTTCCATTCTTTCATTTAAAAAAAGGGCAGTCATTTAAATTGACAATGCAGAAAATGTACAAAAATTGATTCTGGTTTTGGGTACTGGTTTGATTCATAACATGTCAGAAAATAGATTAAAAAAAGTATTATTGTAAGTAAGTAAAAGCAGATTTTACAAATGTCTTTTTTGGATTAAACCCAAATACAATCAGCTTCCTTTCATGGAAGGACACGTACATTTGATAATATTTAATTCTCAAACTAATAGCGGGGCTCTGGCTTGCTTTACCGGTTAAGAGCAGCGTTAGTGTAACGACCGCAGACGCTTTCATCAACACTGATTTCAAGACGGATTTGTTTGTTGAATGAAAACAATGTGAAATCATGCAAAACATTTCAGTTTTAAGAGTAAATTCATCACTCACTCTCCCATTAGTGAAATGGCAAAAGACTGACCTATGTGTAGGCCGTTGAGATGTTGAGTCAGCAGTCCATCGGGATAAACCTTAATCATGAGGTAGAGGCCCGTTTTTTCTGAGGAGGTATCAGGGACAACTGAAAGACTCTGGTCGACTGGGGTGTATGGTCGCACCGCCTCTGTGCCTGTAAAAAGGAAAAACACTAGTACCATCTTGAAATGGGATGCAATGCTTGAAGTGCGTGTTTATCTGTTCATCGATCTCTGCGAAAGCAGATTTGAATGTCATTTTAATCGAGAGTATCTCTTAAAGATGAAGGATACGGATCATTAATTAGACACGGCAATTGAAACTTGATTTGTTCAGTGTGATGTTAACTAATGGGCATCAAAATTAAAATGAGTCCGCAAATGTTTTACTACTTTACTTTCTCCGGAAAATAAGGGGTGCAAGATCCAATTGCGCTATTGCATGAGTTATGAACATAAAATGACATTTAGATGACATTGAGTTCTGGTGATTGAGTCACACTGATCAGGAGTACAAGTAGACCAGCAACATGTTAAAAAAAAATTTTTACGATCTACAAGTGTTGAATAAAGTCACTGTCTTAAAATAATGTCCCAAGTCATATTTTGAATGGAAAAAAAAAATTCTAAAACCTCTCACGCTGCTGCCCACCTCTGATAAAATCAGCTGCCTCCTCCTTATATTACAATTAGTCTTCAACAACTAGTGCTAAAAAGTAGCTAGCATTTCTTTCAGTTATTTTCTGGAGAAAAAAAAATTGTTTGGCTACTATTTGAGCAAGGTGATGATATGATTTTTTGGGGGGTACCTTGAATGAGGGATTTAAGGTAGACGTGTTTCCCAACAGGCACATGCATGACAGTCCCACGTGGAAGTTGCAACTGAAACACACGCGTGTTATGGTTCACCTCAGTCTTCGACACCAACACACAATCCCGAAAGAAAAGAGCTGCAAAAAAAGGTGTTTCATATCCAGCGTTAGCTGATGAGATTTGAAAAACTGAGCACCACGTCTGCTACACTTCCTGTTTATCTAAAATGTATTATGTGCCATCAAAAGAGCTTTCCGGCATTGCATCTTTCACATCAAAACCGAAATCTTACTCGGTAGACTTATTTCACAGTACGAATTGGAAAGGATATGACTTCATTTTTTCCAGGATGAACAATGTAGAAGGGAAACGCAGACCAGAACGTCTGAACTTTATTTTGAGAAAAATCTAAAGCACTTGAAATTGTGGCCGTTGTGTGGCACAATTTACATTTTTGACGACTTATAAAGGTTATACTTGTAGGTTACATTAATAGTTGAAAAAGTTCTAAGATGATGACCATCATGGTCTCAGTTTTTTTATGACAAAAACCTGTCATTTTAACCTGGGTGTGTAGACTTTTTAACATCTGCTGTGCACGTTCATTCATTGTAAAATGCTTATAGATGTGAATGTGAGTGTGAATGATTGCCTCTATGATTGACTCGTGACCAGTCCAGTGTGTACCCCACCTCTTGCCTAACATCAGCTCACCCGCAAACCTAATGAGGATAAAAGAGCAATGGAAAATGTATGCATTTTTCTACAAATTTGAAGCTCACCTCTGTCTTTTTTGCTTAAAAATGTATTGTGGAATTCCAATGGTTCACCGAGACTTGACCATTTTCCTTCTGCCTGCTTGCGAATGGTCAGCTGAATCTTTCCCACGGCGAAGGCGGTGTTAACTGTTGACGAAATGGCAGTACAATGTAAGACTAAAAACAAGGCAAGCTAAGCTTAAATCGTTTACAGCTGCTGAAAATGTTTTTAGTACTCCCCCCCTCCGTGATATTGCAGTATATCATTCGCAATCCCACTCTTTGGCAGAATCGACTGTGAATGCTGTGTTTAGACTAGTAGGGCTGCATAGAGATTATTATTGTGGTGACTACACAAATATAGCCGTTTCTATTGCCTGTAGTATTCTTACATTTGTTGTTTGGTCTGAGAAGCATTTAAATGTGCTTTAGAAGCCCGTATTATTTTAGCAACTTAGGATATCTTACCTGCAATGTCTCCATCAACATTTTCTGAAAGACCTAAAACAACAGAATAAACAAGATTTCATAACATATAACAATAAGCAGATTTGATTTAATTTACTTGACTAGAACCACATATTCTAACCATACGCATTTGTAATACTGACAACGTCGACAACGCACTGAAAGAAATGACAAAACGTGTCATTGCATAGATAAAATAAATAACGAAATAAACATCCATTTTCAATTGCCATTTCTACTCACGTAAATGTACCATGTAGGACATTTTCCCAAGCAGCACTTCTACTCGTAGTACGCCAGCCTCAAGATCAACTACGGTACAGCCAGAGTTGGGTATCTAAGAGTGGTATCACAATATTGCATTGTTTAAAAAAAATACAAAATTTATTTTTTTAAGGTAGCCCATAGCCCTGGAATGACTCCAAACTTACTATTGTGTATACTGTATAATTTTTTTTTTTAAAAAAAGAATAACCAAACATTTCAATATTATGCTCCGAGCATGTGTCTGGCCCATATTAGAATTGAAATTAACCCAATGGTGAGGTTATTGTGTCCATGGTAAGAATACATGGACACCGATTGACTTTTGGCATGGCATGAGTTCAGACTGCATCCAACTCACAACTGGACTTGCCCTTCCCGGGACAGTGGTCGCCACTGTGGACAGCTCGTCAAAAGTTATTCTCTCCTACATGAACAAATCGCCCCCAAAAATACAGATGGAGGTTCTCATAATTCATCCATGAACGTGTGTAAAGAACAATGCTAAATGTGTCAATATAAAGTTACCGTACACAACATGAGTTCAGTGCATCCCAAGTAAGGCACATTTCTGCTTTTGATCTTTTAACATTATGACTCAGGCGTAATGGAGCAGATGAGCTGTTACCTTCCTTTGTGTATATATAACCAGATGAACCGTTGTTGCAGTTTGGAACCAGTCGTACCTGTACAAACAACACATAATTGGTACAGCATAAACAAAAAGATGAGTTGATGTAGTAATTTTATTTCCCTGTTGTAAATGTCTTCTTTATACCGAGGTCGAGAGTCTTTGACGGCCAGAGGAGACACTTGGTTAGAGGGGGCGAAGACTGGTTGAGGTGGTGGTATCATTGCTGAGGAGAAAAAAAAATAATTAAAAATCGGGGGTGAAGGGGGCATTATGTAAAAAAAAAAAAAAAAATCACACGGATAAAATTGTTTTCAATGACAAAATTTGCATAAGTAAGGTGCCTGCTGATTACTGTTACGGTAACTGCTTGTGCTACGTTGCGCATTTAATGTATTGCAATTCTGTATTGGAACACAACAGCTACAAATCAACCACGGGAGATCAAAAAATATGTTGGTAACAGACAGACATGAACATTCTTTAATTAATGAAGTTAATAACGCCTAACATTTCTGGCAGAAGCTGTTGGGCCCAAAATTATTCACATCCTGGCCTGGATGGGCATCTTTTAGGCAAGGAAATGAAATAAGAAAATGGAAAAAATTGTAAGACGTGAAGATTCTCAACACTTGCTCTTTTAGATTAAAATAGATGTACACTTTATAGTTGATTTGCACAGTTGTTAACAAGTCTGCCCCACAGTTCAAACGTTGAAGGTCGGAATCTCTTCCGAGGCCTTCCTGTGTGGAGTTTGTGTATGAGCTTCGCCGTGCTTATGTGGTTTTACTCCCACTACTCCAGCTTCCTCCAACATTTGCCCAAAAATGTATGTTAGGTTAACTGAAGACTGAGTTGCACACAATTTTCAAAGTGGTTGTGGGTCATCCTGCTTTTAGCTAGCAACCAGTCAGTCCACGGTACAGCCCGCCTCTCGGCCAAAGTCAGCTGGGATTGGTTCAGCGCGCGCAACCCTACTCACAATAAACAGTGTAGAAAAATGAACGTATAAAAAGATAGAAATGCGCTCGCTTATGCTCGAAGTAACCGGCATCGATTAGATTTCAGCAAAAGATTGTTTCCTCAAAATTGTACATCAGAGATATGAATCATTTTCAATCTGTAAAAAATCTATCAAAACAGCAAGTATTTAAATGACTATTGCTCACAATATTTCTTTCTACATTTGTTGTGCCTTTTCCAGCTAAAAGAATCTCATTTTAAATTAAAGTTCAATTTAACTTGGCCATGTGTATACATAATGTTGGGCAATATAGTGAGGAAGTTGCCAATACTTCAAATAATAGTTCAGACCGACATATGTTTGGTGTTGTAATTTGAAGTTTGGTCACACACACATTGGTCTTTGCCTATGTCATTAGTTTTTATGCTTTTAATTTCCAATGGGCAATGATCTTGGTTACCAGTATTGTGTCCATTTTCACTCTGTTTTGTCAGACAAGTGACTCATTGAATTAGTTCGTAACCTTCTGGGTTAGAAAAACAATATTTCATTGGTTTTGTCATGATGTCAAAAAACCAAAAGGATGAAACCAAAATTACAGCAAGGTTGCGTCACCTCATGGGGAAGTTGCATATTATAGTTTCATCGACTCTTCACTCCCTTAACAACAAAAAAAAAAGTTTCTTACATGTCCTAAAGTAGAAGTCAAGTTGAAAATTTTTCTATCACGTGACCAAACCCAGAAAACAGTTTTGCCCTGACCGTGGCTGGATGATACGGCTGAAAAGTGTATCGTGATATAAGTATTTCATATTGATCAATCTAGATAATTATTGACTTTTTTTAACTACTCAAAACAAATACGAAATCCGGAAGCGGCTGTGCTCAAACACATTTTTGTGCTCAAAATCACCTCATATGTGCTTGTAATAGTGGCACAAATCTAACGCCACCCTGCAGTCTCTGCCTACAACATGCACAATGTCGGGGTTGTCATTATGCTTCCGGATATTTTTTTTCTATCAAACAATTTATCGAGGGTGTTTTCAATTGATAGTGATCATGCATCTATCGCGATACAAATTGATAATGAACTAGCCCAGCCAGATACGTGATGTATGCCATGTGAGCCAAAGGCACTTTGAAGTCACTTCCTGTCGACGACAGCGCAGTCAAATGTCAAATTGGCTGCGCCCATCGATGGCTTACAACTGGAGGATTGATCTGCTTAATTCCTATTCTACCAACACATTTGCAATCATAAAACTGTGTTCAGACTAGTGGGGGTACATAGAACAAAAAGGACACGTATTATCATTGTAAATGTGTATTTTTTTTCTCAATAAATCCCCCAACTGTATTGAAAATACCTTTAATTGCTGTGTTGGGCTTTGTAGCCATCCTGCCCACGAGACACTCTTTCAACATGGACTCATAGTTGACCCACCGATGGACCTGTGGACAAGTAGAACACAGTAATGTAGAGTCTAATCGGCAACAGTTTAGATTTGAAGTCAAAGTGAAGCCCCAAGTACCAACTATGGTCTTTAAAACATGTTTAGCTAAAGCCAGGTACTAAATACATGAAGGTGTACTGTATACTGTTTATACCGTGCCACTTTAAATGGAAACGTTAGGACTCAGTGTACAAAGTCCACACCTGGTCAAAGAGGTCAGTGCCATCAATGCCTGCTGCCTTCATCAGCTCATCTTCTCCACCAGGGTGGTAATCCATGTAGGGAGTGACATTATACACCATACCTACAAACATCATTTGTTCACTCAGGTATCAGTGTCCTCAGTTGAAAGTCAAAAATATCAGCCAACACAGCTTGTTAAGTGTCAACGTTAAACGATTCTACAAAGCAGTACAAGTAGTTTGTGTGCTGGTTTTCTGATTATTTTTTCACGCAAATGTTTTGAAATACTTTGATCAATTGTGTCGCTATGGCTCTTATATGCATTAGGTGTGCTGTAACTTAAATATTGAGTTTGGCGTTATTTGAAATAAAATCAGAAAACAACTAATTGTACGTGGGGAAGCAGTAATTGACAAGAAAACACTAAATGAGTGGGAACAAAAGTAACATCAACAAGTATAATATACTAATAGAAAGATAGATAGATAGATAGATAGATAGATAGATATTTAAAGGCAATTGTATCAAAAACAAACGAAAATGTATATACACTTCTGACGTTAATATAATTTGTGTTACGGCAAACACTACATGTTACTGATATGCTACAGCAGTGGTCAGCTTTATAGCCTACAGAGAGAAGTTGGGTTCACGCTGGGTGCCATGCCCAATACCATGGCATCTCAACTGTAAGCAGGACATGACCCCTAGCCACAGCGTCTGGTAAACAAAAAAAGGTTAATGTCAACCCTTGGTTGTGAGCGCCTGTCAGTCTGACAAGAGTCCACAAGCATCCGCAAGTTGACATCTCTTGTGAAAGCCGGGAAATGCTTACCTCGTATACAAGTCCAGCAGTCATTCCTTGTGTTGTGTTTCTGCAATTCTTCATGGGTAACCTCAATTAGGCGCCCCCTCAACCCGGTTAGATCTTTTCCACTTTTGGAGTATCGAATCCAGTCCATAAGACTGTGGCCTGGCTTCAAGGCAACCTACAATTTAAAGGACAACCATACATTTAAGGACACATGATCATTATTCAGTCTTTCCAATAAATTGGTACGATCCCAAATAATTGTATTAATTGTGTTTTTCTTACCTTGGTCCTCCCCGACTGGCCGACCCGCTGTTGGGAACTGGGTGCAGGGAACGACTGAGTTGGAATATTCAACATTTTGCGAATGCGTCGCAGGCACCACGACTTTCGAAGAAAATCTACTTGAAGAAACCAACGTTACCTCACACAGCATTAAGAAAAAACCTAAAACGCGGTCAACCTTGATGCGAGACTAATTTGTGACTCGCAAAACTGCCTCCCTTCTAACACATCTGTCAACACTGTTGCGCAATGCCACTGGGCTACAATGCTATGCTAAGGTAGATCATGAGCTCAGATAAGCAAAATATGAAGCGTCTTTAGAATATAACTCCGCAGCTACCTACTACGTAATGCGCGACATGAAAAATCCGCTTACGAAACACAATGACATAGTCAATGAGCAAATTTACTACAACTACATTGTTCGACGCATGTTACATCCCTATATGTCATCAAACTGCGACGGAACTTGGACAATGTGTGGTGCTCATCTTCCCCTATTTTAGGAACTGGGAGGTCTTATTTGCTGTCTTTTGGGGGGAAAAAAAAGTACCCCGAGTTCACTGACAGACTTTAATGTGACGTCACTAGACAATGGCGACGCCATGGAGGCACAGACCACGAATGACGAAATATAATTGACAAGATTATAAACATTTACATATATTTGTTATTAATTTAGTTGGTTGAAATAACTTGTGTTAACACAACGTGATTTGTACTGACTGCATGATGACGTGCCGTTATCTCTGCATGAAGTTTTTGGCTGAAATGATTTGAATATAAGATATTACTTTATTCATATAAATTACGAAAATTATGAAGAAGGTTTTCTGGAGTTCAAAATGTAAACGATTTATCAGACTGAGTCATCTTTCTTGTTTACATTTGCCTCGAACGCTTGAGGTCGGAACTGGGAAGATAAGCGGTGGATAAATCCGGCTTCCCACCTTCTTCGAATACAGCATAAACGTGTGGTTTCTGATCATATCTCATTTCTTTATGTATACCTCCTAGGTCCTACATCCTCGACTCCTGCCTAGTGTGGGCTTGCATTTGCCCCCAAACTATGTTGTCAAGGGAGGAAAAGTACAATAAAGGAGCGAGGAAGGGGCCAATGTTTGGATTCATCTCCAACATTGCTGCACGCGGTGACGGCCATTAAAGATGACGTCAGGGCATTGCCAGAGACACACAACATATGTACAGTACTGCATTGTACTGTATTTCTGTATTTTCCACACAATATCGCGGTTTCCTACATTAATAGTACATAACTTACCGTAAAAGAAAGTGGTCAGAAATATGCTGAAAAATGAACCTTGGTCATCCGACTCGCTGTCACAGTCAGAATCGTCATCATCCTCTGAATCTTTGGATTTTTCAACAGACATTGTACACGCCTGGTAGCCGTCTCAGAGCTGCCTTTTTAAAATTTGCAACACATCAACCCTTTGACGCCAATGAACGAACCGAAGTCTGTCACTGAAAAGCTAATCTGTTAAATGGATTACTGTACTGCAATGTCAAAATGAAAGACTCCACACTTGATTGGAGGTTTTGGGCCAATAATCAGTTCCCAACTTTCGTCTAATAATTTTAAATTCCGTACTTGAATGTATTGTCAGCCTTATTACCAGATATTTAATATTCACAGATAGATAGATATATAGATAACGTTTCAGGTTACATATTCATTCATTCATAATACTGTACTGTATAATTAATAAAGTATTCAAGGCCTGATAAACTCAAGTTCGATCAAAGGTAAATTTTTCATTGCATGATTTATTTGGTGTTTGCAAGACCTGTCACCTTAATCACAGTAACAGGGTTGCAGGTAACAGGATTCTTCACTATTCTACTCCTTTATTTAGTGAGACATTTTATCACTCGATCGAGGCTCATGGGTGCCTTTTTTAATTACAATCGCGGTGAAGGTATTTTTTTTTTGATGTACTGTTTAAATCGCCCAGCAGAGGGTCTCAGCGCTACACTTCAAATTAGGCAGTGCGTCTATCTGTCTTGTGTATTTTTGTGCTCTGATATGTGGACGGTTTGTACATTTCTATTTGCACGGAACATCTATCTGTATGCCATTGTGTAAAGGTGTTAATATGGAAACACACTTGGAACTGTTTACTTTTATTGAGTCTCAACCAACATCATACTTTTTGCAATATTATTATATGCATATGCATAGTGTACTTAAAAATGTACATGTGAGTACATTTAACAAAAACTGTTTTCAGTGTGGGATAGATAGATTAATTTTCCTTCATTGGTCGACAAAATGCTTATCCATTTCCGTTTAAGTCAGTCAATGTGCTCTTTGGCAAACTGTGACCTCTTCAACTCATGTCCTTTTTAAATTATAGGGACTTTGTGAGAGCTTCTTTCTGAGTGGCTTCACACAGATGTCAGACTTGCAGACAACTTCACATGGTATTTTAAACTCCCAAAGATAATCATTGGCTCGTTTTTGCCATGCTGACTATTCTGCGATCCCTTCGAAAGGTGGGCTCACACTTTCTCCATGCCTCTGTTTTGCTTTCCATTTTTAAAGCATGAGAGATGATTGTAGCCACACACCCCGTCATTTTCTACATTTCCCCTCCCCAATCAATGTTTTAAGGAAAGTAATTTGCTATTCTAGCTATTCTAAACATCGTCTAATCGGGCCTGGTGATGATGGAAAAAATAAAATAAATAATTGAGATTATTTGGGGAATATTTGAAGGATTATCACTCCCAGACCTCGATGTTAATTTTAGCCTGTCAACAAGATTTCCCATTCAATGCAAGCAGTGGCAATGTTTCTAAAATAAAGTATGTCTTATTTTACAGTGTGTAATTCTTTTTGCCGTGTGTTTAATTTTACAGTCAACTACATCTGGGGTGTTATTTAACATAGTTTTAACCTTCTTTTACCCTGTTAGCAAATGCTCTCCAGCTCTACTCCAAACTCATGCAGGTTCACATGTGTCCTGCTGCCTTTACTGACCATTGAGTGTAAAATTATTCAGCTCCCCCAGCCAAACAATCAAGTGCTACTGTCAGTTTATTAAGAAATTATTGCACTCTTCTAGGGGACTAATGGGGAAATAAATGTTTTGCTCCTTGAAACTGTGGTGGGAGATGGGAAAACCCCAGATATGTGTGTTCTGTCAGCAGTGTCCATCTCACTCCACTGGTCAAATAAAAACAGCTATTCAACCTCTGGAGCTAAGCATAAGAAGTTTGAAGAAAGGCTAACAAAAACTATTTCAAACCCTGGCACCAACCAGCTTCTAAGGGAAAAAAGCAGCTTAAATTAAACTCCCGCTTGCGGGAAAGAGTGAAAAAAAGCGCTTGTCTGACCATGCTTACTTCACCTTAATGACATGAATGCTCCAAGTGCCTTCTTCGTCAACCTGGAGAAGACGGTAGCTCAAGGTAAACAGATGAGCTGCCTGGAGTTTACCAGGAGGCGGAGAGATCAGGAATGAGGAGGAATCATGCAGCAGACTGCTAGAGAGGAGAGCAGAACACCAGGTGGCCCTCCTCAGCTGAAGCAGCAGCCCGAAAACGTTGACTCTGGATGAGTTAACTGCAGCAGTCCAGCAGATGGCATGGGATGCACATCGAGGATTGTCTTCAGATTTCGACAAGCATTTCTGACACATCATCAGAGCCAACCTGCGGGCCATTTTTCTGAGGTGTTTCGGGACAGCATCCCTGCCTGTCTCCTCTCTGGACTGAAGCTGGAGAAAAAGGCTGTTACAGGATGCGAGGGAGCAAAAAAATACTCTTATTCCTCTATCTTGTTTTTCCTAAAAACTGAAAATTGGCTTTCACTTTTATTTCTAAAATGCATTTTAAAGATTAAACACTGCGATTCCATTTTTCCTCAATTTGTCTTTCAATTTTTCTTTGCTAAGTTTTACGCCTCTGACGACATATTCGACCACTCAAGTAAAGTTAGAGCAGAGGTGGACCACAAACGCTGCTGTGGTGATGTCTACATTGACCAACTGGTTTAGAGGAGGACCCACCTCTCCGAATGCACCGCAGCTCTTCATCTTATTAAATGGACTCTTACATTATTCCAACAAACATTGTTTGGCACCATATGGTGTCCAATGTTGCCCACTCAGGATTCCACAAGATAAGAATAAGAAACCTTGAGAAGGGGCCGCAGATGGGGGTATCCCTCATTCCAGGACTCCATTCCAGCCTGTTCATTCGTGGAATGAGGGATTTCCACATCTGCAACACCGTCTCAAGGCTTCTTTTTTTTTTTCCCCCAGATGGATTTTTTTTTTTACATTTTCCTTGCCCTCCTCTGGGGCTAATATCAGGGGATGCCTTTAATATTTGTCAATTTGTGAAGCCCTTTGAGACTATTTTGTGATTGGGGCTATATAAATATCCCTGGAGAACCCAAGAACCATTTTCTTCTTTGGAAAATGATGAATTATACATTAAATGACTGCTATATGTTCACTGAACACCAAAATATATGTTTTTTCAAATATTAAATGCTTTAATCCTAATTTAGGATTAGGGCCAGATTTGACCCTTTGGGATTTAAGGGTAGCATTTGAGTAGCAGGATTTATAGGGGCCAAATTTGACCCCGTGGGTTCTCCAGGGTTAAATTTGACTTGATTCGACATATTTGGCATTCATCCTCTTCTCCGCATCCACGCTAACCTGAGCCATGTTTTTTTTAAATTAAATGTGGTTTTCCGTTTAACCTTGTGTGTCCTAATCTTAATCTTGTTATAATTGTTTGTTGCCTTCCCTTTCCACCCACTGCTTTCATCCCTCCCACTGCTATATTTGATAAAGATGCCACCCCGTGTGACCTCCACTCTGAAGCTTTTGCCATTTGGTCTTGATTTAGTTTTGTACGTAGGCTTTAACGTCACCCGAGCCGAAGAATATTTCTACCGCTTCCTCAACTGCACCAGTACTTGGGGTTCCATTTAGTTTACTTTAACACACAAAATTATCAGGTGTGCTGGCGATGTGTCAAAGAAAGTGGCGCCAGTCCAACATCCACAGCATGTCGCAAAGCTGTTTGCCAAATGTCCAAACACGTAAACGAGGCTTCCTCCAAGCACGAAAATCATGAAGTGCCAGTTTTTTTATACTCAAGCGCTCTTAAGCACAGTCCAACCAAGTCCCCCCGTTGTAATGACCGTGTGGAAATTATCTGCACCACATTTATCAAAATCTTCCCCTCCACTCGCAGGTGGCCCGTGAAGGTGCTCAGAAAGCCTTGGCCAGCGCTGGCCACCACATATCTCTGCCTCTGAGTCTGGGCCTGTGAAGCCCTTTTGAGACCTTTTTTATGATTCAGGGCTCTACAAATAAACTTGACTTGACAATCCTCCTGGATTTTGTCAGGAATCAGACTCAGTTGCTATCATGTGGCAAATTTAACACAGAGATGATTCTTGTCATCGCATTACCCCCCCCCCCCGCAGCTCCATTGTCCGATGCTGTAAATTTCAACATCAAGGAAGGTTGACACGTGATTTTTCGACATCCCCGAACCTGTCCTAATGACGACTACTTATCTTAGCACTCACACCCACTTGTAGAGTACGATTAATGGCTTATTATGTCGAATCACTCGTTCAGATTAGACTACGGTCCACCACCCACCTGTCACCACACCTGACCTCTGACCTCATTCTCCATTGCCTTGGAAACCTCTTCTGTCGGGATGGAAAGAAGGGTGGGGAGAAGCAAGAGGGAGATTTATGGGTTTGGTATTCCAAGCCAATCTCATGGCTGCTTATGATCCATGAATAGAAAGTGAGTCCGCGTCTGGATACCCCCCGACGCCAGACCCCACCCCACATCCCTTGCGGTCTCTTCTTTCTTTGCTTGTGTACCCTTGCGCTTCTCTGTTGCTTCTCCCTGTTTACTTTCTCTTTGCTTGTTTTGTCTGTTGATGTGCCAGACAGATGGCATGCACACGAAAAGGTTTCTCTGAAGTTTGGAACACATCGCTGACCCTAATACATTAAACTAACAAAGGAAACAAGTGATAGTTTGATGAAGGTATTCTTTGAGGGAATAGATCACCTTGTGAATTACATTCATACATCACAGTACAACATTTATGCTCACATGATGAACATCAGAGTTTCAGCGAGAACAAGCGATTTCTTTTTTTTTCTTCAGAAAATTCAGCACGACAGTATTTTATTTTCTGCGCGGTGAAACCCATTTGAGGGTTTTCAAAGGCTTTAATTTGGGTAGCACAAGTGATTTCCAGTGTAATGGATGTACTATTGTGATATTTCTCAGGTTCTGATTGAAATTTTAGCTTCCTGAAATCATGACTGCAGTTCTGAAGTCTACCTCATCCATTCTCTGAAAAAAAAAAAAAACATGTAATGCAGGCAATGGTTTAATTAATAGTTTTGCGTTGTCAACTGTCATACAAGTCAAAGTGTACAGTAAGTTAACCGCTATTCATAATGAAGAGAATGAAACAATAATATACCGTATTCCCCTCCATCTTTGATGACGCTAACAAATTCAGTGTTCGCATGCAGAGGGAAGGTGAAGTTTTTTTGCTCAGCGTTTTCAAGTGAGCTATTACATTTCACGATTTTTTTGTTTTAAATCGTCTTCTTAAAGTTTTAGCTCCAGAACACAAAGACAATGACCATTTTTAGTAAATTTGCTTTCATACACCACCACAAGTGATTGGAAATAAAATGATCAAAATGTGATTGTATACTTTCGGCTTTAATTTATGAGGCTTCTCAATTATGTTTTTAACATTTAGGAATATCTATTTTATGCAGAATACAAAGCACATCCATCCAAGGCTAAAAACTTTTTAGATGACCCACAATTGGTTGTTGACCAGGTGAAGTTAATTCCCATGTTACCTGAAGTCAAATGGAGCAGAAAAAAAGTCAGGAATTGATCCATGTACTGTATTTTTCTCCTGTTTGACTACAAAAGAGCCAACGCAAGTGCATAAAACCATGAATCGGAAAACACTTATTGGCGGTATACATTTTGGGGGTTAAGGAAAAAAAACAAAAAGATGGAAAGAAAAGATGGGTTAGTATTTACAACGAATGGGCATGAGAGAACAACACATTTGACAATACCCGGTCATTAATGTTAATCATTACCGTATATACGGTTATTTACTGCATTGTACCGGTAAAAAGGGCTTTAATTCCTCAATTGTAATTGCCAAACTTTAGTGGACACAAATGACTGGAAGGTCAAAGTCCCTTCAATCACCATATAGCTTATCCTATTTGAAATTATTGGGGTGTCTTATGAAGGCAAAATCATAAAAAAATAAAAATAAAAAAAAATAGACAATAACTTGATTTTACGGTTTATAAAAAGGGGGCACAATCAATATTTACCGCAATCACTTTCTACAGAACTAGCTGAAACAAGTAAGATATTTCTTTTGCACGGTGTAAGCACACAAAACAAGCACACATGCATTTGTGCAGCTCTATCTGAGATTAACAGTAACAGAGAAGTGTTGACAACAGCCTTCTTGGTAAATACCGAGTTTGGCTTGGCAGGCTTTTTTTTTTCCCCAGCTTGCAATGGACTAATGTTCAATTATCCAGATGGGCTGGTTTTATCGGAATCATTTGGTAAACAGCTTTCATATGTTCAGCTATGTTGCAACCCGTTCACACATAAAAAGGGATGCTGAATTATTTTTCTCCGTGTGTGCTATCTGACATAGTCTGCAAAATATTTCCAGCATTGACAAAAATGATTTGTTCATGCAATTACAGTTCACTGTAATAGTCAAGACTCGTGAATAATCTGGCGCAGTCAGGCTATTGTTAATTGCTTCAATATTACAATGGCAGGCCCACCTGAACCCCTTGGATAATTTGTTCATCACGAGAAATAATTACACACTCACTTTGAAGTTTGCTGCACTTGTCGATAAATACTGAAGTGAAGTGTCATTTGATTACAGTAATGTTACAAGAGAAAAGCAGAAAATGCTTTTACAGGTCAACTGTTGAAAAAGTAAATGAGAAGGCAAAGATGTTGGAATGGCTATTGGTTTTTCCAGAGTTCTGGAAGCACGTGAGTCCTCGAGTGGCAGGATGTGTACCAATGTTTATGTCATAGTCCGAACTCTACTTCAAGTCTGCTTTTGTCCCCTTTGCTGCAACTGTTGTGGACTAACAATCACTGCACATACGTTGTATCTATAAGCACCTTTGGAAACCCTCAAGGACACTTTACATCCTCTCTCAAAGTCAAGGCCCGGGGGCCAGATCTGGCCCGCCACATCATTTTATGTGGCCCGTGAAAGCAAATCAAACATGGCAACTTCCATGATGCTTGCTAAAATATGTACCAAAATTGAAAATCTTCATATGTAATAAATAAGAAAGATTCATAAGCATGTTGTTGTTGCCAAACACCTCATTACAGTAACCTTAAACAAGAGTTGAATAAACTGTTATTCTTGACTTCTTTATATGATTTCAGTCATCATGGCCCTCCAAGGGAAATGGTAACTAAAATGTGGCCTGCGACGAAAATGGGTTTGACACTCCTGCTGTACATCAATAAAATGTCAATTAAAACCAGTTATTCAGTAGAAGCTACACATTTAATAAGCACAGTTTTGGTGCCTGGTAGAAAATTTATTTGGCAATCCGATAGAGCGAAGGTCGTGAAACACAATTGTTTTGTGCATTTTATAGTGGGCGGAGCAATGACCAACGACGGATGGACTGATAATGATGGACTGGCTGACGGTCCAAAAAAAGGCGGTGGCGAACTGTTATCTTGTGATGACAGAAATGCGGTTGAAATAACAATGACGGAGTAGTGACTGACGATTACAGTTTAGGTTCGGCTTGAAATAATGACAGACTGACGGAGACGGATGGGTGCTCCAGTTGAATGGCGAATGACAGTGCGTTTAAAACTTAGGGAAGTAGCCTATACCTGAAACTCTTCTGGGAGAGGCCATCACGAATTAAATGACCTGGATGCACGAAAATTGAAGTTTTGTCATGGCTGATATGGCACAAATCGTGACGCTGACTGGATCTAAGTGAGCCCTTGGATCATTCAGAAGCTCCAACATTGCAGCGCATAATTGATGATATGTTGTGATCATTTTTGTTGCCATTTCAAAAATGTTTACATGAGCGGAATAAGTCTTCCTGTGTCCTCTCATTTTACCTGCGCTACAATGACACCACTCTGCGCGCTGGTTTGCACCTAACTTTCAAACGAGATGTCTAAATCCACGAGAATTCATCTTAGATTGAGAAATCACATTGCGCATGCTAAATTCATATGTTTTGCTGGTGTCGGCTTGGAACCTCTGATCTCACATTTTGGAAAATGTAAACATTTTGGACAAATCTATATTATTGGTCAGTCCACACGTGTGGGTGTTATTATTATGATTATTATTTTTTTTTTACAAATGAGTGCCCACTCTAAAGTGTTGAAATTGGCTTGCTGTCTTTGACGATGCAATGTTCATGTTTGAACAATCATGCTGTTTTGTGGGTCTCCTGAAAAGTGACGATTTTGAAAGGATGAGGATTCCGCCTGAGGCTCGCAATATACTCCTCCCACAAGGTGTAAACTGTACAGCAATTCAGTGAATAGATATCTGTGCAGTTCAGGGAATTTTGCATGTCTAAGAGCTACAGCTGCACATCTTCATGGTGTGAATCTGAGGTGTTATCACTACTAATGTGATGAAAACTTTAATTATCGCGGGTCGGGGGAAGTGGTTTGCGTGAGTTTTTGTGTGTGTGACAATGATTAAAGAAAAAAAAAAACTGTATGCCACATCTGCATAATGTACAGTATGTGTCAACTATATTGGGGAATGGTAGGGTTTTGCATTTGTTTGACAGGGCCATCTCTTCCTAAGCGCATTACCTTGTTAATATATTAGTGTTCAGAATTGATTACTTGGTTAATCCGATCACAGAGGCTGCGATTGATCCCTCAGCAAGCAGCGACACAATAAGCACTTTAAGCAAAGAGACGCTCAATAACTCTTTCACAATTGGCTCTCACACAGCTTAATTGGCTGAAACAAGCCAAACATTTCGGTTTCACTTCCAACGTGAGATCAATGGAGGAAATGAGGACTGAATTTTGAGTACTTTCTTAACAAGCTCAGCTCAGTGTTATTTTCTTTAGCTCTCCAAACTACCACCTCCCCCGACAACCTTTCCCCCTTTCAGGCCTTTAGACTCCCTCCTTAATCATGATTGGGTTTGATACAATTCATTTTATGGTAATGTCAAGTGGAGTGCTACAAAGAGCTCTCCGATACACTTTGATCCCACCAGAGATCGCAGTGTCTTTCATATTTTTGGAAGCCAATGATTATTTGAGAGCAGGGAGGATTCCAGTGTCAGAGTTTTAGCAGTGCTTAGCTATCAGTGAGGCAAGATCATTTTAATGGTTTTGTACATTTTAATCCAATTTTATTCCCACATTTATGAAAGAGAAGAAGCATAACACATTTTGCTCATGAGCATCCAATAAAGTTAAGCTTGTCATGAGCGCCTTGGCCACAAACGCAAGGTATACAGCTAGCTTCATTCCAATTCACGAAACAAATAGAATTACTTGAGTGACTCGATAAAAACACTGGTTTCAGTAGTATTTCATACAATATATTTATATATACTATATAAACTGTACATTGAATGAGTCGTGAGGACATCCGCCCCCTAGTGGCTCTTGTACATCACCCACTGTTGACTTGGGTCCCATGTTGTCTTCTCTCAAACCAATAGTCTCCAACTTGAGTTTTAAATCAGACAATGTTTTTAAATGGACTGGCAAATTGTTGCTGTTGTTGCATCCATCTTTTTTTCATCTTCAACAGATGGCTAAGGTAAAGACTCTCTATTTTCAACAGCATTGAGAAACAGTAATCCATGCCTTTGTTTCATCTCCGCTGCATTACTGTAAAGCAATTTATGTTGAAGGCAGACAGTCCTCCCTCAAGCGTCTCCAGTTGGTCCAAAATGCTGCTGCTCGACTACAAACTGGAGGTCGTAAGAGGGAGCACGAAACTCCAATCGTGGCTTCCCTTCACTGGCTTACAATTATGCACCTGCCCGGTGTCTCAGGTCCAGATGCTACTGGAAGTACTGAGGACTAAGCGGAGCCTCAAAGGGGACCAAGCTTTGTCCGTTGCCAGTCCCGCTCTTTGGAATGACCTTCGCTAAACATTAGGCAAGTCTGTTCTCTGTCCATTTCAAATCACATTTTTATTTTATGGTTTTTGACTCAGCATGAGCGCAGCATTGTTTTTGTGTTTCATGGTGTTTACTGTTTTTATGATCTTTCATTTATCATTTATCTTTCTTTGTTTTGGTTTGTCTGATTTTTACTCAGAGTACAGCACTTTGTATGGAGCGATGTTTTTAAAGTGCTCCATGAATGAAATGGAGCT
The DNA here is from genome assembly GCF_001891065.2 of Hippocampus comes. NCBI lineage: Eukaryota > Metazoa > Chordata > Actinopteri > Syngnathiformes > Syngnathidae > Hippocampus > Hippocampus comes. The sequence goes on from NW_017805583.1 coordinate 1,636,592, forward strand.
ATTGAGTTTGGAGGTTCGGAGGTCTTCTGCTTCCTCCCATATTTCACAAACATGGTTCTTAGGTTAAATGCAGATTGGTGTGAACATGAATGTGAATGGTTTCTTGTCAATATCTGACCTGCGATTGGCTGGCAATGAGTGTAGCCTGCCTCTCGCCTGAAATCTGCTGGGATAGACTCCAACGGCTAAGCCTTTAAAAAAAAAAAAAAAAAAAAAAAAAGGATTGATTGATTAACAAAATAATAATAATAATAATAGCCATTCCATTGTTATTATTAAGAGGTGTTTATTTAAAAAAAAATTGGGGGTGGGGGGTTCTATATTGTGTACCTCTTGCACTTTTTTTTTTTGCCTGTGTGCCCCATCTGGGGACCAGCTGGTGGTTCCCGGCAGCTGAGGTCTATAAATCAGACAGGATTCACTTTTTGTCAGCCATAAAATAAAGATGTTTCAGAGCAAGAGGTCAAAACATTTAGAATCCTTTCCGTCCCCTGAAACAAAGAAGTCAACAATTGTGTTGTCTGACCTGCTTGAAATATAATTTACAAATACAGTATGCTGCAGTTCAGATTTAGTCCAGTTCATCTTTTTTTCTTTTCGTTTCATCGGCTACCTGCACATTGCAGTGGTATATTGTCATTCATATCGATACTATACAGTATTTCACACTTATACCAACCATGTATTTGCTTTAATATAGCTTAAGTATATATTTCAAGAGCCCTTCAAATGTTACATTTGCTCTGATGTAATGTATTATATTATCACATTGTACGGTTTGCTTCATTTCGCTCTGTTTTACTTTGCTATCAGTAGCTAGATCAGCATTGAAAGTGACAAACTCTTCTCAATTGCGTCACCTGCATGAATAAAGGTGAAATAAAAATGAAATAAACATGCAAGATGACATATACGCTTTTGTGCAAGTAAACAGTCGTTTTATGTTTGAAAGAGCTCATTGTTGTAGTACACCTGCCTCATCTCCATCATGACTCCAGCAAGGCATTGGAATCAGATGTAGGATTTTTGCTTAATCCACTTTCTGCTTGTTCCTGCATTAGTCTGCTTGTCACAGTGTCATGTAGCCTGCTCCTGCCAGGCTGTCCAGGAGGATTGTGTTCACCCAGTGTGTGTGTGGCAATGTATATAACACATGTCGTTCATTCCGACATGCATCCACATGTAGGAATGAACAACTGAACAAGGGAGAGCTGACAATACAGGTCAAGGCGTGAGGATGCAAAGGCCAAAGGTCAGTGCGTATCGGTTACGTTTCGTTGGGGTTTATGGGCACTGTGGTTGAACAACATTGATGACCCAATATTTGGGGGATTTAACATTGACGTAAACCTGTTTTTCATACTCACAAAAACGAATACTTTAATGGTATTTTCTTGTTAGAGAGTTGGTCCACTGTACATTAATGCTCAACGTTAAATTTCTTTTAAAAATGTAAACCGTTTTCTGAATAACAATGTGAAGCAAAGTGTTAGACTTGTACACATTTACAAATTCCAGAGTTAATCTTTAACTTGACCATGTTTACTGACATGGAATGCGGATAGAATTGTAGTGTTCTTTTTTTTAATTATTATTAATTGCCTGGTTCTGAGTAAAGAATACCACATGTACAGTATTTCATAATTTGACAGTCTTGTGATAGTTTCTTGAATAGAAAGGATCGGGAGTTGATGACAAACGATCAAAAAATCTATCCATCCATCCATCCATCCATCCATCCATTTTCTCTATAATTTGTCATTGGGGAAGCGGCCTTGCTGGTACCTATCCCAGCTCATTTTAGGCGAGTGATGCAGTGCACCCTGGAGTGCTAGCCAGTCAAATCACAGGGTGCATACAGGCAAACAACCATTCAAAATCACATTCACGCCTATGGAGAATTTTGAGTTTTCAATTCATCAAAAATGCAGTTTATGTAATGTGGGAGGAGTACCTGGAGCCAACGCAATCATCACACGGGAAGGCGGGATCTGAGTCGTCCTAACTGCCCCAGTCTGCATAAATGGTATTCAACATTCTGAAAATAAAAGATGCATTGTGGAGTCTGATTTGACAAGGAGCTTAAACAGTAAATTCGGACCTTCATGCTAAGATATGTCAGTGAATCTCTTTCTCTGGAACACTGTTGTCTCATCAACCCAAAATCATGTGTTCAAGTAAAAAAAGAAAAACAAAAAAAAAATCTCGATGCATAGACCATCCAGCTGTTGGTCATCTATGCAAGAATGTGGATGCTGGTGTCTGGATAAGAGAATGCTGTGATGTCTCGGATGGTAGTCGTGGTAGTAAGAGATCAGGTTGATATTTCCTTTTGAAAGATCCTTTGAAGAGGAACAAAGAGCTGAACTGTCATGGAGATTATCCTATTAAACCATGGCTGGCCGCGCCCACCCAAAATGGGTGCAGACTATGTGGAGCTGTCATATCAGTGACAACATCGAAGTCATTCTGGCCTGCTCATTGAGAAGTAGCCATCATAGTTTTACAGTTTTCACCTACGGCGATGCTGCAAGGGTGCACATAGACGAACAACCATTCACACTCGCACCGAGAGACAATTTTCTTTTTTTTAATTATGATATACTGTGTTAATGAGGAAAATATATCTTTTACAGCCATCACATATGTCAGAACCTCAATATGCCACATTTTATAACCAACAGTTACAATTTCAAGTTTGTCTGCCCTTTCCAATTACAACTGTGCTGATAATTTGTCACCTGGAAAAAAAGGGTGGGGTGCTAGCGAGGCCTGCCAAACAGTCTGCATGCATACTGTAAATATGCACACACGCATGCACACAACAGTCAAAGACTACAGAACAGTCATTTATTTTATTTATTTATTTGACTGGATTCTTGAACTTTTTCTCTAACACTCACAAAAAAAAAAAAAAATCATGTAATATTTGCATAGTAATTACATGCAGCACATTGGCAAGCTTTTAACCTTGAGTCCCCACTAATGCAGACAGGCAGTCTCGTGGCAGACTTCTGTCCCTATGTCATTGACTTTCTCACCATATTGACCCCTCCCCATATTGACCTCCTTAACACCTTGAGGACATCTGGCACGAAGCCACTTTTTTTTTTTACAGTGCAGAAGCACGATCCATGGACAAATGACGGAAGTAAAATGAAACAGCTGAGCAGTTTATTTCTGTTGACAGTCAATATATATATAGGACAGAAGTTGTTCGACCGATAGATCAGCACGAAAGATGTTGGAAAATGGGCAACAAAGAAGAATCTAGGGAAAGAAAGCTGTGACAATAAACACTTGACACCAATAAAAAAATTGGCTCAATTTTCAGCCTCACCCGATGACAGAACACAATCAAAACAAAATCTAGAACTTACACATGATGCACATCATGAACCGTGACACAACATTATGTGTCATGTTTGCGAGGTGGTGGTGGACCCCAAAAAAAGCAGGCAGGAGGGAGAAGCAGGAGCAGTGTACTTGAAGAAGTGTTTTGATAAAACACAGAAAACTTAAATCCTAACCAAACAGAGTCCTAACAACAAAACGAATCCAAAGTATCAAACAAAACCATGACTTGAAGCTCAAAAAACTAGAACAGGACCATGACAGAAACAAACACAACAGGACAAGCAAACAAACAAGCAAACAAACAAGCAAGCAAGCAAGCAAGCAAGCAAGCAAGCAAGCAAGCAAAACACAAACAAACAAACAGCAACAATGACCCGACCATGAGTGGTCGGGAGGTAGTCCTTTTATAGCAATAATTGCATAACGACCAACAGGTGTGAAGCTGCAGGGAGAGCCCTACAGTGCCACCTGTTGGTCACAAACAGAATCATGACAATACGGGCCGCAAAATAAGACAGGCAGGAAAAAAAAAGGCAAGAATATGAGCAGTAGACAAGACTAGACTCAATTAGACTTATTTGTACTTCATTCGTCCCTTGCTACCTCAAAAGCCGTGAGTCCTCATATCCGAGAGCCGTTGTGGCCACAAACCCTGATGCAATACCATTTCTGGGACAGCAGACTTGGTCGCAGCGGTTGCTGATGTACAAGGCTAAGATCATGCAGCCAACATCTCACCAGTGCAACACATTTCTCAACTCCTCCAGTCCCAGAACGGAGAAACTGCCGAAAAACCAGGAAGCAGGCACACCTCGTACAGTCAAGCAGACGATCATATTAAATGCCAGAGAAGCCCACTATCCACCAAGATTTTTATAGTTAATAAAAATTAACCAAAGCTAGAATTGAAAAAAAACCCAAACACATTTATAAACCCAAACAAAAATGCTTTTAAAAAAAGTGGAACTTACATGTTAATTACAAATGAAATAGAGTAACTGCATGTTCACCACTTGGATTCATGATCTCCCATGTAAAAACACTTCAGTGAGGAGCACAGGCGTTCAAGTCTGTAAGATGCAACTGTTTTCTCATCTCTTTTGATAAAACGGACTTGCACAAGCAACGGAAACGAGGGCAGGGTGTTCTGTTTCAGGATTCACTGGAGTTAGCAGTAGAGGCTTGTGAAAATAACACCAAGGACCAAGCTGCGCATGAAATTGTGAACAAAGGGATAAATGGGTTCATAAAAAGAGCGTTAGATCTCACGCGACAATCCTTGAACTTCAGAGAGATGTGTCTGAATGTGAGACATTGTAGGTTTACGTGAGTCTTTTGCATTTGTTCGAGAAGTAAGGATTAAAGAATGGCTCAAGAATTTCGACTTTTGCATCAGAGTGATCTTTAAGAGAGTAAAAAATCTGACAGTGAGACAAACTTAGTCTGAATCGTTATCCAGGTATGCTCAGGTGGATGTACAAAATGACATTTTTCTGCATTTGGCTCAGCGCAGAGTTGAAGAATCAACATTTTAAAAATGTATAAATAAAATTCATTCATTCATTTTCCAAATCGCTCTATCCTCACTAGGGTCGCGGGAGGTGCTGGAACCTATCCCAGCTGTCTTCGGGCAGTAGGCGGGGGGACACCCTGAATCGGTTGCCAGCCAATTGCAGGGCACAGAGAGACGAAAAACCATCCGCGCTCACACTCGCACCTAGGGACAATTTAGAGTGTTCAATCAGCCTGCCATGCATGTTTTTGGAATGTGGGAAGAAACCGGAGTACCCAGAGAAAACCCACACAGGCCCGGGAGAACATGCAAACTCCACACAGGGAGGGCGGAGCTGGAATCAAACCTGTTACCTCTGCACTGTGAGGTCGACGTGCTAACCACTGGACCACCGGGGCGAATGTTTACATTGTGTTGCATTGAAATATCTTGTTTTCTTTTCCTTTGATTCTATGTTAATATTTGCATTTGCCAGGCCACAAAAAAAAACCCACAGTGTGTGGTTGTTCTAAATGTTATTCATTTATTTATTTTTAGCATTGTCATATGCCATTGAATGTATCCAAATGATGAGTGACACTCACCAGTATTTTCTGGCATCAGCGCTCGACTCCCAACCGTGTCTTATTTATAACTGATAATGCACAGCGTGAAGCACAATGGTGACAAATTAAGCAGTCTTATTTTTCAACTTGTATTAGTTTCCAAACAGGCAAGAGAAAAACGGACGGCCATGACTCCCATGGCTCCCATGGCTCATGTTCACTTCAGAGAACAGGCGGACAAATTACCGGTACTCTCTTTTCCTCTCTTCGGATCAAATTCAGGAAAACCTTGATAATCTGTCATGTATCTCTAAAATATTATCCTGACGGATTATCCTGTTGTGTGGGGTGTGTGGAAACTAAAAGTGATACTTCCTTTCCTATCTTATTGGAAAATGACTGGGATCCGACAATCGTAAACAATCCTAATCCTGTTCAATATTTAAGCAACATACACTCCATACCATTAATAGAACCAGTCTGTTTTCAATCCACATAAATACCGTACATAATAATGACATAACTCTGTTTTTTTCTGTTTTGGATCGTGTCCGTTTTTCTGTGATGACCTGTATTTGTATTTTTGGCCTTCCTCTTGGTTTGTGTTGTAATCTCACTTTTGTATTTGTGTTCTGTGGTCGTCCAGTCCTTGGCCACATTACGACTTGAAGAGAACTCACAGACACTAGAACAGCAAGGAATCCAATACTTGGATTTTTACTTCAAGTATGATTCTTAATCTAATCCTGAATTGATACTGATTTGGGTTCCTATTGATTGCTCTTTTTATTAAATCAAAAATGTTCCTGATGTAATCAGGACACATTTTAAACTGGAACTGAGGGACTTCAGTAACATCTTTTACATTTGGTGTTTCTACAGGCAGACAGCACGGTGTGTCAGTGGCTAGGCCATCTGCTTCACAGTCAAGAGGTCCCGAGCTAGAGTTTGCATGTTCTCCCCGGGCTTGCGCGGCTTTTCTCTTGTTTACTCTTCTTCGCGAGTGAGCTGGAGAAGACAAATGGTCTTGAAAACGAATGCATAGTGTAGATGGATGAATAGAATTAAGTTAACAAGAACAAAAAAAAATCAGAAATGTATTATTATTACACTAATACTTGTGTCATCTTTGGCTCGACCAGTATCAAAACAACACAAAAGCATGACCAGAGTGGAAAACGGTGCTGTATACCATGTTGGATGTTGTTTTGACTTACAGGCTTCTTGTATATGACCCGGTTGTTTGAACACCGAGAATTTATTCAGGATGATAAAATGTATGAAATGCCCCAATCTAACTGGAGGAAAGCATTACTAGTCAACTGAAGTGAAGTGCTGAAGGCAATCTGTATGCTTAAAATGATCTTTTCCACAGCCGGCATGTCAAGCTAACTATGCTGACGGTGGTGACATTTTCTGACATTTGAGCATATGGACAAACATCTCAAAATGGGCGAGGAATACTGAGCAAGGAATGAGAACGGAGATAATCCGAAAAACTAACATTGAAGTCTGTTGTCTTCTTATCAGGGATCAATACAAAAAGACATCCTCCTCTTTCACAGCCGAGCCTCATCTACACAGAGACAAAAAGACCCATGATATTCTTATTCTATTCTATTTCATGAGCGTTATCTCTTTTGTATAGTACAGTACATGATAATAATAATTCTTTTCTCATATCTAAAATATTAAGGGCATTACTAATAATTGCAGTAATATTCTTTTAAGTGTCATTGGATGTGGTGTTGGACTGGGAGCCAGTGGTGTTGCTGCTGGACCAGAGCGATGTGGTGGATGGGAGGGAGCTGTGGGCTTCTGGAGACGCTGTAATTTATGGTGGACACCAAACAGAAGAGAGTTGCAGTTGTCAAGACGGCAGGTAGTTTCCAATCATGTATTCAAGTTCTACCATTGAACCGGTAATCCGAGGATTTCTTTTTTCCATTTGGTAGCCGCATGCATGTTCGTTGTTCTTAGAGGTCAGAAAAGCACCCATGTGTTATTTGTCAATGAAATTGATGCCAGAGTGAGTGGAATTCCTTACAAAACAAATGATAGCTGACGCTAACCTCATGGAACCCCAATTAGACAGGGGCCAGAACTGGTATAGCTGCAGATAGGCGCTGCAGTGTGGGGGAGATGCTGAGGAGCGGGTGGGGATGTGTTAAGAGCAGAGGACCAAGAGAATGATCTCAGGGCACATTCAGGAACGACTCAGACCATTTTTTTTAAAAAAATTCAACCACAACAAAGCAAGTCACAATTAGATGTAGTTGTTCTACTTGTTTTGCTTGTTCTCCCTGTAGTCCTATTAACAAGAGTGTCTCGGTATTATTTATGATGATTAAATTGTCTTTAAAAAGTTAATTCCATTTTCGGTCATTTACGTGGTGATTTTTTTTTTTTCTTCCTCTTCTTCACAGTGATTGCCAACCTCAATGCCATGGTACAGAGATGATCAGGGGTGCCACAGGCAATTATACAATTTCATGTCATTTGTCCAAAAAGTACTTTTTATTGTTATTAATTTATCTATGCAAGTATTGTAATAGGTAGAACTTCTGCAAGATAACATCATAGAATGGACTCACTTGAAACTCAATGAGGCAATGAGAGCTGCCGAAGACAGAGAAGGATGGAGAGAGCTCGTCAGCAGATCGTCTGTGGTGCCCCAACGACCCTCAGGGGTTACGGGATAGATGAGACGAGAGAGAACTTTTGCCATCATAGAACATTTTCTTCCATTATGGCAAAAGGTACAATAAACCACTATATACGCCTGTTGCCACAAATGCAACAGAATAAAATTGTTGTTGAATGTCTGCGCTGAAATGCTGGCCTCTTACCCGTTAGATGGGATTGATTCATTCAAAACGTTGCAGCAAACGCAAATGATTTCCATCTGCCGCAGGAACCTGACCGCCACTCAAGTAGTATCAGATCCATTCTCCTTTGCTGTGAAAACCTTTGCAAAATGCGTATTTTTGCACAATTGAGGTTATATTTCCATCAAATTAGCGTTAGTGATATGTTTTTACTTTGAGTGTATACAAGTGTAAATTAAATCGACATAAGCACGGGCTAGGAGTTTGAACCATATCCGCTGCACTTTGCTGGTCTCTTGGTTACACACTTGAAATAGTGAAGCAGTTGCGTCAGCCTCAAGGGTTAGTGAGTGAAAAGCTTGCTTGGATCGGAGAAGAGAGGACACTATCTGGGTGCAAAGCTTTAAATGTGGAAGTAAAGGGGGAAGCACCCAGGGGAAAGTGGAGCAGCAGATCAGCTTGGGATGACGAAGGCAAACAGCAAACGTCCATCAGGCTGATGAGGAGGCTCCATCTCTTACCTCCACATAGGCACGCATCATCAGGCTTAATGGAGAATTCTGCTGCATTGATTTTCATCAGCTTTTTAGTTGCCAGTGCTGCTTCACGCAATCCCTGCACATTTTAATGACGCTTTCGGTCTGAAAAAAGAAAATCATCAAATTCAGTTGCAAGCATACTGCGCTGCTTAAACTATGACTGGTATTTTGAGCGATGCATGTGATCATGAATCTCCTTTAAAATTTCCTTGACTAGATAATTATAAAATATGCATATAATAAATATCTAATTTTGTTGTATGATAGCAGGTTGACTGATTTACACTGATTACTATATTTATGTATCAAAAGTTTCATAGAGTAAGTTTTACTCAAAAAAGACTATATTTGGTCTTTGTGTAAACAAAGTAACATTTTACACTGAAAAAAAATGGAGTGATATTTACCTGGAAACAGCAACTTCTTAAAAAAATCTGATATTCTATTCATATTTTCAAAGGAGAGTTTGTGAGTGCGTTTTACTTGCATACTATTCATTTATTATAAAAAGTGACTTAGGGACTGAGGAATGGACCAACGTCCGTCAGGTTGGGGGATGGCCACTACCACCTGAGCAAAAACACTCCGAGTGTGACTTAGTATGTTGCTGGTGTCTCAGAAGAAGCGGCATGGCTCAGATGGGAGTGTGAATATTCAGAATTTCTCAAATTTTACTCTGTTTAGTCAGGGACCAAAATATAGTCTTTTTAGAATAAAATCTACTCTATGAAATTTACAGTGTACTGGGCTTGCAACGTGTGATTAATTGATATGGGGTGCATGTGAATATGTCCAAAAACAAAGCATAATTAATCTCTGCAATTTTATTTGAAGATATATATTTAAAGAAACACACACACACACACACACACACACACACACACACACACACACACACACACACACACACAGTATATCACGTAATTTAGCTCATAATAGTGTTAGTTTCGAAAAAATCGTGTGGATATAAACGAGACTATGTCGGACCAATATGGTTGCTGCCTGGGTCTTCTATCATGAAGCTATATTTGATATTTAATCAGATATGCCGATTTAGGGATCTCCTGAAAAGGGATGATTTTGGATGTACATGGACTGCGCCCGACACCAGCAATATGAATTCCCTGCAGTAATTAATAAAGGGCTAGTATGGAAACAATTCATTAGTTTCCTTGTGTACATTTTTGGTAGTTTTGTTTTCATGTCAGTCCTGAATTTCATCCACATTTATGAAGCTACAAACATTTTGTGGGCTGATTAGAATAATGAGTTCGAGTGGTTATTACTTGCCATCCATTTGCGTCATCGATGTAGGTGATTAAAGGTCATTAAATAATACCTCTGTGAGAGAAGCAAAAACAGCTAGAAAAACATCTTGGATTTTCATGATTAGTCCGTGACAGATATAGCATGAGACGTTTCATGTGCATCACTCCAAAGTGCACCACATCCAACTGTTTTATTTCACCTCAACCGAAAGCTTTGATAAACAAGAACAGCTCAACATTTTGCAAAGCTGAAGTGAAGAGTTGCACACATGGAAAAGAGGATGAAGCATTGACACAGTCCCATCTGTGTCATTAGACTGTATTTACTCTGACAATTGATTGTGCAACTATGAGAGCGATTGGAAATATGTGTTCGGACATGTTGAAGGACACAATAATATGAAGTATGGGTCTTTTTTCCCTCACCCAAAATATATTAAACATGTTCGAGGATAATTGCTGAAAATATGTGCAAACGCTGACAACGCCGTAGGACCGGTAGTGAATTGTGGAGATGGAGCATTAAAATGTTTTTTCATCATTTCAGTTTTTGGCATTTTGCAGCGTGGCTCAAATGGTGCCCAATGTCGCACTTGGCAATCTGGCATGAGTCACCCCTCCCTCACTGTATAAGAATTTGAACCGCCCAGTCATGTAGTTAGGAAACCGGCATGAGTCCCCCGTTACCCTCTAGAGAGGCTAATTTCTACCACTACAGTGCACAGTTAGCAAGCTAACAATGTCAACACCTTGAAAACGCAAATTCCTTGGAAACTACAATTTACCAAATAGTTTGGTGTTGTTCTCTAAAAACTTAATTTTGTGTTATGCAAAGCGATACTCTATGTAAAGCAGTACTCTATGTGCTCAAATTTCTATCATATCGCGTGAGCCACAGGTTGAAAGGTGAGTGCCCCTGTGTTCATGACAGTTTGATTTTTCCTGAAGCATCTTCATTATGTGGACCTCCACACGGATACAACGCCAAGCGAGGTGAAGCAGCGGAGTCGCCCGCTTCCTGTCCGTGGCGGCGGCTCCGTGGGCCGTGTTCATTCGCAAGCTAGTTGGTGGCTACAGCTTCTCGTCAGGGAGCAGGAAAGCAATGAAACAACTCAGTGGGACATATTCCAGCTACCAGAAGCTTCCAGCAGATGTTTTTTGGCGGTTAACATGTGGAGATGCGCAGGCCTAAGAAAGATTTTAGAAGTAGTGGCAAGTGATTGACAGCTGACCAATGAACCAGGTGCATTTTCAGCGCACTGGCTGGCAATCAATTCAGGGTGTCCCCCGCCTACTGCCCAAAGAAAGCTGCGATAGGCTCCAGCATGGCTGCGACCCTTGTGAGGAGAAGAGGATCAGAAAATGGATGGATGGATGTTTTTTGTTAATGTTGTTAGTTCAGTTCCATACTTCGGCATTTTAGTTGTGGGTTGATCATGAGTGAACTTGTAAATTCACTGGCATGGTTTGCACAAACCAATCCCTTCATCCCCCAACCAAAAAAAGACAAAATTCACTGAAAAATGTGAACTTTCGAGTCCAGTAGACTAGAAACCAAATAGTTTTACATCTTTGATTTAGCAGTAGAGTATCTGAGGAAAAAAAAAAGAAAAGATCATATGTATGACTATTTATGGGTCAGTGATGTACTGTACTTGAAGGACAGTTTGAAGCTCGGTGCAAAAAAATGGCCATTAAATCTTTATTAGGGCCGCACACTGAGTGATGTGACCGAGCACAACTGAACTGAAAATTTGCAAACTACTTACGCCCTTCCTAATCATCTGCTGACACGTTGCAACGGAAAACTGTGTGCTGTGGTGGTGTGAAGCTCCACATAAAATACAGTACTGTATTATTTCTTCTAAACCACAAATAACATGATGCGATTGTCAAGGAAGAAACTGATTGCCTGAACGCCGCAGCTACCGTATATAACATAATACAAAGAGAGGAAATGCAAACAACAGAAGACAGGGTGCGGATGTTTGAGAGGGTATTGGCTGCACTTTAAGCGACAGATACTCTCCACGCTTTGCTTTTCAGCCACATATATATTGCATTTACTGTAATGGTACAGCTGTGTGGTGGCCTGCTGGTTGTCGCTTCAGACCTGGAAATGTCATTTTGGGGGTTCTAGATCATGTGATACAAAGTGGAATTTTTGACCATTAAATCTGTGACATTGCAACGCGATTCATCGGCAATTTGAATTTCGAATCGTGGCAAAACTAGTTGCCAATGTTCTGCCAATGATGAAAATTACTTTCAGATTCTCACACTGTGCTCCAGTTCATTGGCATCGGGTCGTGTCACTCGGTGTGCAGCGGGGTTCAAAAGTGTGGTCTAACAGTCACGTACGAGTTCTTGTTATTGGCATACTGTATTGAATATTATCATGACAATTACTCTTAGGCAAGTCTCCTTAGGTAATATCGGGTTAAGTGTTTTAAACCTTAACTCTGAAACGTTACAAATAATGTACTCAAAAGTCATTTAGTGGGGCCTGAATCAAAATAGTGATGTTTAATGGGGGCTAACCGGCCAGTCACGGGGGCTTATTGACATCAGTCCCAGTGCATGTGTAAAATGATTGTTAGCTGCCATTGGTGATAATGACAGAGGTGCCTTTGTGTCCGGGTGTCTGTTCTGCCGGCATGCGGAGGTGAGGGGTCATATCCGTGCTCGCAGAAGTGCAGTAGCCTCGGAGGCTCTCCTGGTCGTAGAGGTGCTCAAGAGCATAGCCTGTTCGGGGGTACGGCGTATGCTTCTCCAAGTATGGCCGAAAATGGGTGTGAGGCGGGTACAGAGCTGGGGCCGGGGTGGGAGAATCTGAACATGGGCCTGGTCGAACAAACGGGTAACGTAATTGTAAAGAACGCGGGCCCATGTCTGTCTGGAGGTAGTCTTTGGACTTTTTCAGGCTTTCCGACCCTGGACTTAGCCTTGAGAAGTGGGCGGGGCTGTGCACCGGGCTAATCACGTGACTCAAACCGCGACACACCACAGCCTGTATTGGCCTTTGAGTGTACTCTGAGGTACAGCAAAGGCCGGTGCTGTTCAATAGTCCGTTGGCCTGCCCCAGTGGAGTGTCTGGATGAACCTTTCGTAGCTGAAGTCGACTTTCTTCCTCCTTAATCATATGCTGTGTTGCCCGTATAAGTGTTTCCATTTTGCTGCTTTCCTGCGGGCTGAACCTGAACTGGTCAGTTCGCTGGCGATCTCCTGAGTCACTGGTGGAACCTCGATCTGGAGAGCTCACCACACTGTCCTCATCCCATTGATTCCGACCTTAAACAAACATGATAAAATAAATAAATAAATAAATAAAAAAGAATTGTTTTTGGACAGTGTAAAGTTCAAGAAATGTAGCACACTGCTTCGTACAGAGCAGCTTTTCATACACTGGGCTGTTACTATGTTGGTTTCAATCTTTAAAATATACATATAAAAAAAGGCTTATACAGCTACGTAGCGGCTAAAATTTATGTAGTATGTAGAATGACATTAGTTTTAAAGTAAGACAGTGAAACACACAGTCTCTCTCTCTCTCTCTCTCTCTCTTTCTCTCTCTATCCCTCTCCCTCCCTCCCTCCTGTCTTGTTCAAAAATCATGAGTCCACCTTGTCTGAGACCGAAACAAGACCGAGTAAAAATGCCTTTGATTCCAAAAAGACCTTTAAAAAAATGACCAAGACCAATCTCAAGAAGTACACCATACAAAAACTACAGTCGACGCATTTCGAATTGGAAGGTAATTCCAGTGAATTGAACCAAATCGAATCGCTTCACTTGAAAATGTATCGTTCTTGATTTACATCATAGCCCATGTATCAAGATGCATATCTAATCATCTTTAATTGGAGAGATGCGCCACCCTAATTAGTCTGTCGAGTTTTATTTAATTTTCCGCTCATGCCATCTCGTTTGCATTTACCGGTATTTATTTATTTATTTTTAAACAAATGGAGCGACAAATTTCATTCCACGCAAGGAATTGCTGTCAATGTAACTTGCATGGCAGTAACTGATGTTATAATGTGAATTACTTAAACTGTTGGTTCTATTTTATTTATTTATTGATTTATTTTTAATATGAACAAATCTGATATCCACCAGCATCACGGAATAGACTGCATTCAACCGTTGAGGTTTCAGTGTATTTAAACTGTAATACAAGTTAGAGTGTAGCTCTTACCATCATAACTGTGGACTGCCGTAATATGTGGCATGCTGCCATCACATCCTTCACGGTTCTCCAGTGAAACTTTGCTTAAGGGCAAAATTGCCCTCGTTGTGCTCCACCATGTGTCCCTGCTGGGAGGAGGCGCTCCAAGAAAATATCGCCCTGCCTCACACCGACCCCGCTCACAACTTTGACCTTGAGCATGCACATGGACGTGTTTGTGACCGTCACCGCTGTGATGCTGCTCTTCAGACACACTGTAGCACAGCGGACCAGGATCAGTGAAGTGTTTGTAAACGCAGGAGGCGTCCGTGCCTTCATTCGTCTCCTGCATCTGTGGGGAGGTTGTGTCAGTCAGAGGGCTTCCCCTCCAGGGACTATCCTGATCTGAATCCGACCGCTCTGCCTGAAAACTTGGATACTGGGGTGAGAAACAAACAAACAAAAACAATGATAGTGGTCAAAGTGTTACAATGGAAAATAAAAAAAACTGATTAAAGTTGTGTGATGTTGGAAGAAGAATTTCAAGCACCCCACAAGACCTCTGTGAGCCTAGCAAGGTTATTAAAGTTAACAAAAAAAAACAAACAACAACATCAACTAAATTTGAAAAAAAAACTATTGTGAATTAAATAAAATAAAAACAAAAATACTTTTTCAAAAATGAAAACTAACTGAGTGGACATGTTATTTTTCTAAAACTAACTACAATGTAAGCAAAAATGCCTCTTTTCATCTTTGTCGATTGAGATCATACATGAGCTTTTGAGGTTCATTTTAAACACACAAATTTTGGTATTGCTGTCGATCTGTAGCTACAGAAGAAGGAAGGTCAGTTATTTGAGAATTTGAGTTTACTTAATTACATGATACTGAGTGACCTGTTTCTTTTTTTTGATCTTCCACTCATCAAATAGTCCATGTGTTTAAAAAAAAACAAGCTAAAACTAAGAATAAAAGAATATAATAAAAAAATAAAGTATTTTTGAAAATGAAAAACTAATACAAAACTAAAAATGAATTTACATTAACGAAACCCCTCCCCCTAAAAAACAAAAGTAAAAACAAAATAAAAACTAGTCGCTGATGGTGTAGTGATACACTCGCCTGACTTGTGTGCGGGCAGCGTGGGTTTGATTCCCACTGAGTGGCGGTGTGAATGCAGGTGTGTATGATTGTTTGTCTCTATATGTGCCCTGCGACTAACTGGGGACCAGCCCTTCGCTCGAAGTCAGCTGGGATAGGCTCCGGCAACTCCCGCTACCCTCTTCAGGATAAGCCGTGTTGAAAATGGATGGATGGATGAAATCAACACTAACAATAATGAAAAATCCAAAACTATTATAACCCTGGAGCCTAACAGTCAGTTGGGGCATCAAAACATGCTATGACCGATGAACTCTGACAAATTCTTTTTGTCTTAGTTTAAAAATTGATCCGCTGAACATAATAAATAGGGCATGCAAGGTATTATCCTCTCTCTCTCTCCCATTTTCTCTCTCTTTCTCATATGTGTGTGTGTGTGTGATGTGGAATGCAAAAGAATGCAATGCAAGCATGGGGAGACCATGTTAAACTCCACAAAGAGATATGAACCCACGACCTCCTGAACTGTGAGGCGGATGTGCTTACACAGATGTGCCCAAGTCCGGTCCTCAAGAGCCCCTCTCTAGCCTGTTTTACATGTCTCCCTCCCCTAACACCTGATTCAAATGATCAGCTGACCAGCAAGCTTTGCAAAAGTTTGATAACAATCCTGGATAGGGGCTCTGAGGGACTGGACTTTATGCTAACCAGTCTGTCACCATGCCGCCCCAATTCAAAGAGAACCAGGAAATGTATTCGTCAGTGGATCAAACACCTGTTGTGAATTTTGCTGTTTCATTCCAAGAGCAAGTTACGCAAAATCAACTGAGATATTGAACATTGAACTGTCATAGAGCGCCCAATTTTTTCCCTTGAACACTTTTAAAACACATTTGCAACTTGATAAATGCATAGCAATATAAAACACTCACCTGACTATATGGTGAAAGTCTAGCTTTGGTTTTGGGGCGGGACACTCTGCTTTTATTGGCTCTCCCGGAATCGGTAAGACTGCTCGCTGTATTGCTGCTGAAAGGGAAAGAGGCCTTGGACATGACCTGATCCAGAGAGAGCTGGAATCCTTTACACTCCGTATTCCTAAAGACACAAGTGTTAATTAAATGGCGTGTACTTTCTGTGATCTTCTTTGAATATTCTGCATTTGTATTTCAAGGATGTACAATATTACAGTTGCATAATAATAACTTAAGCAGAGGTCTCTTGTCTCCTGTCTTTTCGGAAAACACATCGAGTATAGATAGTTATTCTTTTTTTTTCCGGGTTTAAGCTCATTAGCATTTCATTGAGCATTCTGAGCCTCATCATGAAGGACCAACACACACCGAGCGCTGCGTGTCCGTGTGTGACAGCATTCATACTTGAAAGTGTTGGGATGTTCTGAGACAGCTGGAATGGCTTTTTTTTTTTTTAACCAGGGGGATTGAAGCAAGGTCTTTAACAAACACTACATAGAGGGAAAGCAGACCAATCAAATACATTAGGAGATTAAAGGCTATGTCTGGATAAATCAGGCCCGAGTGTGGACGTCTTAGTACTGTGAAAAAGGAATTGATTTCTCTCTGAAGTGCTCCACGGATGTTGCCATGGCAAATCAGGCTGGGACAACAGAACACCTTGGCAGAGATTTATTTGAGACAAACAGTGATCCATTTTTCCTTGCTCTCAATGTTTAGTTACGCATTCAGATGGATGTAATTCATAGGACTGAACACCCTTTATTGATTCTGCCCCTAAAATTAAATTAAAAAAAAGTACTTTTAAAATATTGCCATGATCATTAATTCACACCGGTTTTATCTCTATGGTCACCACTACCAGGATCACAAAGCTTTACTTTACAAAGAGGAAACCGCGAGGACGTCCACTCTTGCCCCTTACTACTTGTAAGATTCATCAAACCGCTGGCAATGGCTGTGCGTCAAAGCACTAAAATCAAAGGTATCTGCTCTCCTGTATGACAAGACAAATTGAAAGCAATGCGTATGAAGAGGAGATCCTCCTTTATTTACAAGAACCTAAATTGCCACTTCAAGAAGTCTTCAATCTAAGCACGGTATGGAGCACCACATCACCACGACAAGCAATATTCCCTCTGAGCTGCGTGCGTGAGCGATTGCGCACTTCTCTCACCGGTTTATCACCATGGAATGCCTCGGAATCGGGTCTCGCTTTAACAGCCCGCGGGTCGCCCCCGACTGACAATGGTTGGCACCCGTGTGGCGATTCTCGGCGACTAAACAAAGCCACGATCCCTGATCCATCTTTTCCAAGGTGGACCTGGTGTGATGTTACCATCAGGTACGAGTACACCGGAAAGATGTGCCAAAGACTGCTGTTGTCCCATCCATTTGACTTTGTCGAATCACTGCAGATGCATTTTGACCTCAAGGGAGTGGCGGAGACGTTTCAGCACCTTATGGACTCTGCTACCTCATGCCGTTCGGATTTGTCTGTGCTTTTTTTTTTTTTTTTTTTACCTTAATAAATGAAGCCACCATTTAACAATGGCATTTATGTTGACCTGGGTTATCTTTATTTGATATTAATGTTTGTTCAGTGATCTTACACATTAAAAAGTGGGGAATCTATGCTTTCTTGAATGACCATCAATTGACTAACCCAATCCAAAGAAGACATACTGATAATGAAAAGCACATGATATTTTTGCTCTGTAACTTTAAAATGAGCCAAAAACTGCAATGTAATTGTGGATAAGGGTACTGTAAATGATGTCTGGTGCTCATATAACTAAAGTATAGTTTCCCCCCTTCCAAACCTTTGTGGTTATAAGCTTTTGGTGATGAACTGTCTTGACTAAAACTATGCATTGGCAGGTCTACAAACCATAGCTCACCAGACCTTGAACACACAGTGAGAGTTCACATTCAGGTGAACTGCCTTTATCACTTCTTACCCGTGGTTAAAATGTACACAAAGGCTACTGAACGAACACAATTGCCCCTGATAACATTCCGAACCAAAGACCACTCCTCACCTACCAAAGATTATTTTATGTCTTGTTTTAAATATTTTAGTCACATATCCCAATAAAGACATACCGTCGTTACATAAGAAGCAGAGGGCCTCAATCTAAAGACGACAAACAACACTTTTCTGGATTCTGAATTCCGGAGCTCAGGAAAGTGTGGCTCAAAGCTTTTGGACTCGTACCGAAAGAGGTGAGAAACAACAGCATGTGAAGTGCATTTCAATGCCAACCCAATGGTATTTGGCTGCTAACTTTCAAATTCAGTCAAGCCAATTTGAAATACGCATAGTGCCCCGACTCGGTTCACACTTCGCAGATTGTGCTGGTGGTCCAAGACATGGCCACCATGGTTGTGGAGTGTGCTGTGTGAGAAGTTCACAAAGATGCACAGAGATGTATTGTATCTGTCTAAAATGTCTCCTTTCCAGCCACCTCGTTACCTCTGCGTCCCGCGTCCTAGACGCATAATTTTCCCGCCAGACGCACAGATCCAAATAATGTGCGTTTTTGGGAAGCAAGGAAATTTCTCAGTCAAAAAAAAAACAAACAAAAAAAAAAACTATGGTAAATCTTTTTTTCCAGCAACGATCGCAGTTTGACAATGGCCGCCATTGTTGTTTTGATCTCACGTTAAGTAATCTCGCGTGACGAGATTTGCGTTCTCGCGAGATGAGATTGGCGAGATCGGCCTTCACCTCGTGGAAAGCAGACGATTGCCAAGTTGTGTAACGTTAAAACAAGTGTTGCGAACAAGTGTTGCGAAAGTTTATTCCAGAGATATCACAAAGGAAGCAGTTAAAGTGGCATAATTTTTTTTGCGATAATAAGTTGACTTTGACAAATCCTTGCATCATTGGAAGCAGAGTAAAGAGAGGAGAATTTATGAACTCAAAAGACTGAACCATGGGATGAAATAAGAACCTATTTCTCAGCAAATCTTGTATGCCTGAATTATTAAAATTTTTGCAGCATTTGTTTATAAGAAATAAACCTATTATCAATGTATATGGTTGTTGTTTGTGTTATTATCTTATGCAATTGAATAAGTAGACCACTTCAGAATTCGAAATTTGGGACTCTCTAAATGCATAATGGGACTCATACTTTTCTGATCAGCGAGTCCCTGGGACTCGCAGGGCTCAAACT
>NW_017805583.1:1656503-1663556 GCF_001891065.2 Hippocampus comes
AGACGATTGCCAAGTTGTGTAACGTTAAAACAAGTGTTGCGAACAAGTGTTGCGAAAGTTTATTCCAGAGATATCACAAAGGAAGCAGTTAAAGTGGCATAATTTTTTTTGCGATAATAAGTTGACTTTGACAAATCCTTGCATCATTGGAAGCAGAGTAAAGAGAGGAGAATTTATGAACTCAAAAGACTGAACCATGGGATGAAATAAGAACCTATTTCTCAGCAAATCTTGTATGCCTGAATTATTAAAATTTTTGCAGCATTTGTTTATAAGAAATAAACCTATTATCAATGTATATGGTTGTTGTTTGTGTTATTATCTTATGCAATTGAATAAGTAGACCACTTCAGAATTCGAAATTTGGGACTCTCTAAATGCATAATGGGACTCATACTTTTCTGATCAGCGAGTCCCTGGGACTCGCAGGGCTCAAACTGTAAAATGATCACTGCTTTCAGGTGAGGTCATGTGTCAGCAAACCCCTCAGGGCCAGCAAAGGCATCCTGCAGCATTTGCTTCACTCATGAGAGAGAAGAGACAAGATTTGAGGCAGGACAACTTGTGGCTGTTTCACAATGACAACGTGTCTGCTCACATTGTGCTGAGCATCCGACAGTTCCTTGCCGAGAAGAAAATCGCTGCGCCATGGCAAAGAAAGATGGGGAAGTGCACTGGATGCCGGGGGGGATTACTTTGCAGGAGAAAACGTATAGTTTGGATTTGAAATACATCTTTCGGAAAATATTATTTCACTTCACCTCTTTGCCATCACTCACACTATTCTGTGGTGGCACCACAAAAAACAATAACAATGTAATCTTGTGGAATGATTGATTTAGATGCTCGATGAGCTGAACTCTTTGGAGATTTTCTGAGAATGTGCAAGATAAGCATGAGGACAATTTCCACATTGTATGACTTTAGGGTCATTTATATTTTTCGGTTCCTCTATATTTGTTTAGATTTTTTTTTTGGGGGGGGGGGTGCAATTTGCCAGCATTCTGGCAAACAGCAGGTACTTACGTGAGAACGTAATTGACGCTGACGATGCAGTGAGGTCTGGAGGAGCGACTGTTGTGTACGATGGTTGCATAACTCTGAACCCACACCCAGCCACCATGTTTGGCCAAGAAACGGTAGTACCGAGTGGTGACTTGCCCTTTCACGAGCACTACAAAAAAAGAGTAAGTGGGGTGGGGTGTGGGTGATGGGGGGTTAAAATATCATCTATGATCAAGAATTTTATGAAATTAAAATCAATGGAATAATCATGGTATAACAATCATCATTTTCCTCGCTTGCTCTTTAAATGCAGCTTTGTGGTTTTCATAAATCTTGTATATTTTTCTTCCTTCATAAAGAAAAATGACACTAGCCCATCAGTCAATGGTCAGTATCATGCTTTTGAGTACCTGCTGCATTCATGTATTTTCTTGAGGTTCTCAAAAATAAAGCTCTTGCGGAAAATTTATTTACTGCTCTAAATTAGCCTTATGAGTTACTCATCGGAAAGTTCACAAACTGTACAAAGTTTATGAAATTAAAGAAGAGAGAAGTTCATACAATTTGTCCAAAAATAGCTCCCTCTTTTTTTTGTGTGCGTGTGTTAAGAATAGGAACCGAAACCGAATTGAAGAACTGGCATCTGAATTGTCCAAATTCACACCATGTTCTTCAATTCAAGTTACCAAAAATGGTTACCAAGTTATTATTATTATTATAATTTTTTTTAATATCTATTATACCTACTTCCTCTCAGTAAAGTATGATAATATTGCAGGTGTGTTGCATGATCAACTACTCACATAAATGATGTGCACAGCGCAGATGGAAGGAGTCACAGCTGTGGACATGATGATAGAGGGTCTTCTCTATTAGATCTTGTGGCTCGTAGCCTGTAAGCTCTGCAACCCTAAACAACGCACACACGCACACCCGCATTTTCAGCTGTCATTGAGTGTTCTCATGTTGACACGCAATCCAAAGTGCTGGGTTGGAAACACATCAACTGACAAAGCATGGAGATACTCGTGTGGAAATGACACACATTGATGTCACCTTCACAGTGCATCGGTGGTGTGAACATGGAAGTAAGTAAATAAATAAATACCGCGAGTCGAGGAAGATGAGCTTCATGTCCAGGCTGGCTCTGAACATGAACATGTTGCTATGCAGTTTGATCTCTGTCACCGCACTGGGTGGCAATGAGTGACCGACGGCCACCAGCCCAACGTTCTGATAGCAGCCGTCAAATGGAGACATGTCCAGACTGTACTGGCGGATTTTCAAGTAGCCACTGCAGTGAATGACCTGGGTAATGAGTGGATCTCCATTCAATGTTGCAAGAAGAAACCGATGAGGTAATCATGTTAAAACAACCGTTTCTTTTCTGACCTTGTAACCGCCACACGTAAGCCCAGCGTTCCTCTTTGCAAGGACGCATTTCATTCTCAGAAAGAATGAGCGCTCCATCTCATATTCTGCATGGAGGAAAAAAAAAAGAATAAATAGTAGATTCAACGTCTCACAGAGGTTGCATGGATACTGAGAGGTAATGAGGTTGGATTGATTTTGATTGTCTAACAGGTAACTTAGCTTGGACTCTGAAAAGTAACAGCACCGGTGTTGAAGAGCCTCACATTTTGCTCTTTGGTAAAGTTTAAATCCACTGAGCTATGGTGCGGCTATTCAGCATGATATCAAAAGAGCAAAAAAATGAATAATAATACAGACATGGACAAAGAACGATTCTACACTGGCGTGAATGATTGTTTGTCACCGAGAGAATCATCATGAATGTTCTTCTCTCAGCAGTCACAATATCATGACGCGATGAGTTCATATCATGCACAGAGTTTGGCTCAGTTTTTACCTTGGACAAAGTGTGAATGGTAAGGCTGGTGTGCTGTGAGGACAGCTGTCATTTCATCATGGTCTGCCGGATGAATGTATTCAAAGATGCTGTTTCCTGTCAACTCTACCTGAAATGCACAACCATGTCAGGACTGTGACACCTCAGATGCGACATAGCAAAGGAGTTAACATTACCTTTGTTAAACCAACCTGAGACAGACCCAAATGCACCGAGGCCGTTTCCGATATGTACATTATTTTCCCATCTGGAGCAACCACAAAAATAAAGCCATCCAATGTCTGAAAGAAACAACAGAGATGTTATCATCACGAATAACCAGGTTTCCACCCACATTCCAAAAACATGCATAGCAGGATGATTGAGCACTCTAAATTGTCCCAAGGTGTGAGTGTTAGCGCGGATGGTTGTTTGTCTCTGTGTGCCCTGTGATTGGCTGGCAACCGGTTCAGGGTGTCCCCCGCCTACTGCCTGAAGACAGCTGGGATAGGCTCCCGCATCCCCCCCGTGACCCTTGTGTGGATAAAGCGGTTCAGAAAATGGATGGATGGATGGATGGTATTATGCTGGACCTTGTGCCAGTAGAACTTGGTGTAATGTGGTGTTTGCGCCTTGTGCACCACTGTGGAATGGAACGTAGCGTTTTCCCAGCGAATCCTCTGGCACAGCTCATTTGCATCAAAGTCAGAGCAAGTACAGCTCGCAGGCCCGAGTAGGCCGTGCTTATATTGCAGAAACAGACATGTGACTCGCTGGAGTCTGTGAATGACATTGAAACATAAACTGCAATACAGTATCTCCCCTTTCGAATGAAGTTACTCGGTCGTGTGTGTGACGTGGGCAATTGAAGCCTTGCACCTCCTGATCGCGCGTCCGGGTGTCTGAAAATTATGATTCGCCCGTTTTTACGCCTAGTGCAAGCTAATTTCTGTCACCAAATTATCAGGTGCATCGGAACGAGGCTGTTTCATCCCCCAGACATCCAAAGAGGCGCAACATGGAATGGGTGGGTCTCACAAAGTGTGGTCCAACCGGATGGTCAAACACTGACTCCCTTTGAAAGTCATTATTTTCCTCCCCTTTGCAATTATTCACCAGATTTCGCCGATTACAATATTGCAGACTCTGCAGAGCTAAAATAAACAACTTGATGAGGACTTGTGCTGTCCTTTGTGTGTGCATGTAATTTGAGTCTTGAAAAAAAGCTGTCCCGACAACTTCCTCTTGGTGAGTTGAGAACATACCCATGTAATTGAAGCTCTTTATACCCATAAATGCATCGGCTCTCTTATTAACAATAAATTGTCAGAATGTCAATGCAACATAATTTAATTGTTTCATCGCGTTCCACGCTGAACACAAAATGACAATACGTCGTCAGAAAAAAAAAAAGGTGAGGATTATTTTACACTTGCTGCACGCACGATTTCGTTCGTGTATTCTTAGCGTGTGAGGCGACAGGATTTGAACTGTGCACAATTCAACTGTACGCATTCAGCATTTTGCGAATCGAGCGCGGATCATTTGTCAGCGTCTACCGTGTCTCTAAAATAATGCTGCGTATAAATAATGGCAATTGTTGATCATTGAGTGTTACTTTTCAACTTAAATTGGTCGTTTGCGCCTGTTTAAACCAATGGGGTAGACCACGGCATTATCAATCTCTTGCGAACAATCGGGTGAGTGAAGTATCTTTATTTATTCAGCGCACACTGCGGGTAGGTTTGATTTAAAGCATGAATTTTTGTGGTCAGTTTTTGAACAAGTTTACTTTTGGCTTCTTATGTAACACTCCCGTACCACATGCATACAAATACTGTATTAGTCGTTCTCAGAAAGCCTAAAAATGTATTTCGTAAAGTATTCATACGATTGCATGCCACACATTGGCGTTTAAAAACTGCTATAAATGGCCTTGCCACTGGCGAGCCTGCTCCTTTGTGTTGCTGCTAATGTGAGAAATGACGAGCGCAGTGTGAAGGCTCAAAAACAGATTGAGGCCTGCGCATGACCATGAATGCGCTCAGCTCATTTAAATCCTCAAGCACTGTAAGGAGAGCACTGAGTGGCAAATGGTGGGAGATAAGACACCACCCACTGCTTGAAAAAATAGACAGTAATAATAATAATAATAATAATAATAATAATAATACTGTAATAATAATGGCGATGATGACCTGTAAGAGGTGGGAGCCTAATTCCTGGCTGACCCCATCCAGAGAGCTCCGGCTCACATGGCCCCATGACTCACCAAGTCCTGGAAAGAAAATCACATACAAATATTTTTAAAAAGACGATATACTACTACTACTACGACTACTACTACTACTAATACAAACAACAATAAGTTAGAGGATAGCAGAGGAATTAAGCAACACTATGCATCGCATGCAGTGCAATTTTATATATTTGAGATGCTGTCGACTGCGCACCGTAGCCTAATAATGTCATCAGATTAAAATCAGCACATCTTAATCAACCTCGGCTTTTAACACCTATATAGATCGAACGCGTTTCTGTCTTGTGAAACTATTAGCATAAACTATTCAAAACGGAGGAGAAAAAAAAAAGCTTAAGAGTTAAGCTGCATGAGGCTCAATACCCAAAGCGGGGCAAAACAAACACGAGTCCGCGCAGCAGACTGTGGAATTGAAATGCAAATGTGCAGCAGAATAAACAGGCGGCATGTGGGCAACACTGCGCTCCATAATATGGACTTCTCTGTTTGGACTCGGAACACAATCGCATCGCCGCCACCACTCTTTACCAAAGAAATTCTCGTCGAATAAATACTTGAATTGGATTAAGATTCCTATCAGGAACCAAAAAATGAATGTAAAATTGTTCATGCACCGCCTCGGAGGTAGTTTGTTTGGGAGAGAATAAGATTATTTAATTACACGACTTTTTTTTATGTTGTCAACTCGTAAATCGTTTATTCACTTTGAACAACATTAATACTCATTTAGATTTGTTTATGTCAGCTACAGAAAGAAAAAAGATATATTTCAATACTACACGTGTAAACACAATTTTTTAAAAATGTGACGGGACGTCATATTAAAAGAACGAATTATTATTTTTATCTCGTACACTACACAATAAACAAACCAGCAGACTGTAAAAGCATATTTTTCAACTCGGTAATGAACCTTTCCGGATCGATGAGCGGCTCACTTAAATAAATTCATCTTCATCTGTAATTACGTTTTTTTTTTTTCATATTAAGACGTACTGGGGCGTGGGCAAAAAAAAGTGGTACATTTTTATTATTAGTAAGGTGTTAGTGGTGTGTGTGACCGGGCCTATAAGTATTACTAAATTGAAATGCCAGTTTTTAACAGAAGGTGTATTCTGGCAATAATGGCCCAATTTACAAAAGGTCACCTCTAGGAACACTTGAGCAAGTACACAGCATAATCTCAACATAATTGTTGCAAAGTTTATTTTAAGTTTAGGTATTTTCAGTAAACTCCCACGAGAAAGTATTTGTGATTTGAGATGTAATTATACCGAGATGGACATCATAGCGAAGCTCAGCAACATCAATCAAAACAAAAAGAAACAGAACGTTTTAATATGTGCAGCGCGTTACTTTTAGTAACCATGCCCATATTTATTCCTAAACTATAAGGATTTTTTATTTAATCATTGCACTATTTCCTTCTGTTTCTTACACTCCGTAATTGTGTATAGGCCTATCGTAAAGTGTTTGTCAGCATTTTAAAAAATGGTGCCGATGTTTGCTGCAGCTTAATTGCACCGTTTCCCTGCTCTTAGTGCTTCCCATCCAGGTTCTTTGTGAGTGCACCTTACACTAAATGGCGACGATGAGCCTTGTGTGAGGCTCAAGGAGCCCCATATGTTGTAGGATCAGATACGGGCATGATGCTAATATGCGAGGCGCTGCAGCAGTCACGCGTGCAACATGGATCCTCATCACAGGGACTCCAGGAAATCACATCACTCAGTCTCTGAAATTAGTCTAGGTCAAAGGAATTCATGAACGCTATTTATTTCATATTGAATTGAACATTGTGGGCAGCGGAGTGATTCATCACACTTGAAAGGTTCTGGGTTCGAATCTCCACCCGTTTCGCGATCACTTCGGACAGGTTTGTGCAATAGATATATACCATTGACGAGATGTTTTTGTTTTTTTTAATTAGAATGTTATT
>NW_017805583.1:1666068-1687395 GCF_001891065.2 Hippocampus comes
CCACCGAAATTTGACTCAATGTTACGGCTACATTTACTTAATTCACAAGGAATTCCCACTTGAATACTGTCCAGCCAGTGTGAGGATTCCACCTTCTTCTGCTCTGCCTCTGTGGTAGACCAGCTCACCTCCTAACACCAGACCAGAGGACACACTCTGCAGAAAGTGTGCCACTAGGATAACTGCTCGGGAGAAAAGAACTGCTTGAAAAAATAGACAAAATAAATAATAATAATAATAATAATAATAATAATAATAATAATAATACTGTAATAATAATGGCGATGATGACCTGTAAGAGGTGGGAGCCTAATTCCTGGCTGACCCCATCCAGAGAGCTCCGGCTCACATGGCCCCATGACTCACCAAGTCCTGGAAAGAAAATCACATACAAATATTTTTAAAAAGACGATATACTACTACTACTACGACTACTACTACTACTAATACAAACAACAATAAGTTAGAGGATAGCAGAGGAATTAAGCAACACTATGCATCGCATGCAGTGCAATTTTATATATTTGAGATGCTGTCGACTGCGCACCGTAGCCTAATAATGTCATCAGATTAAAATCAGCACATCTTAATCAACCTCGGCTTTTAACACCTATATAGATCGAACGCGTTTCTGTCTTGTGAAACTATTAGCATAAACTATTCAAAACGGAGGAGAAAAAAAAAAGCTTAAGAGTTAAGCTGCATGAGGCTCAATACCCAAAGCGGGGCAAAACAAACACGAGTCCGCGCAGCAGACTGTGGAATTGAAATGCAAATGTGCAGCAGAATAAACAGGCGGCATGTGGGCAACACTGCGCTCCATAATATGGACTTCTCTGTTTGGACTCGGAACACAATCGCATCGCCGCCACCACTCTTTACCAAAGAAATTCTCGTCGAATAAATACTTGAATTGGATTAAGATTCCTATCAGGAACCAAAAAATGAATGTAAAATTGTTCATGCACCGCCTCGGAGGTAGTTTGTTTGGGAGAGAATAAGATTATTTAATTACACGACTTTTTTTTATGTTGTCAACTCGTAAATCGTTTATTCACTTTGAACAACATTAATACTCATTTAGATTTGTTTATGTCAGCTACAGAAAGAAAAAAGATATATTTCAATACTACACGTGTAAACACAATTTTTTAAAAATGTGACGGGACGTCATATTAAAAGAACGAATTATTATTTTTATCTCGTACACTACACAATAAACAAACCAGCAGACTGTAAAAGCATATTTTTCAACTCGGTAATGAACCTTTCCGGATCGATGAGCGGCTCACTTAAATAAATTCATCTTCATCTGTAATTACGTTTTTTTTTTTTCATATTAAGACGTACTGGGGCGTGGGCAAAAAAAAGTGGTACATTTTTATTATTAGTAAGGTGTTAGTGGTGTGTGTGACCGGGCCTATAAGTATTACTAAATTGAAATGCCAGTTTTTAACAGAAGGTGTATTCTGGCAATAATGGCCCAATTTACAAAAGGTCACCTCTAGGAACACTTGAGCAAGTACACAGCATAATCTCAACATAATTGTTGCAAAGTTTATTTTAAGTTTAGGTATTTTCAGTAAACTCCCACGAGAAAGTATTTGTGATTTGAGATGTAATTATACCGAGATGGACATCATAGCGAAGCTCAGCAACATCAATCAAAACAAAAAGAAACAGAACGTTTTAATATGTGCAGCGCGTTACTTTTAGTAACCATGCCCATATTTATTCCTAAACTATAAGGATTTTTTATTTAATCATTGCACTATTTCCTTCTGTTTCTTACACTCCGTAATTGTGTATAGGCCTATCGTAAAGTGTTTGTCAGCATTTTAAAAAATGGTGCCGATGTTTGCTGCAGCTTAATTGCACCGTTTCCCTGCTCTTAGTGCTTCCCATCCAGGTTCTTTGTGAGTGCACCTTACACTAAATGGCGACGATGAGCCTTGTGTGAGGCTCAAGGAGCCCCATATGTTGTAGGATCAGATACGGGCATGATGCTAATATGCGAGGCGCTGCAGCAGTCACGCGTGCAACATGGATCCTCATCACAGGGACTCCAGGAAATCACATCACTCAGTCTCTGAAATTAGTCTAGGTCAAAGGAATTCATGAACGCTATTTATTTCATATTGAATTGAACATTGTGGGCAGCGGAGTGATTCATCACACTTGAAAGGTTCTGGGTTCGAATCTCCACCCGTTTCGCGATCACTTCGGACAGGTTTGTGCAATAGATATATACCATTGACGAGATGTTTTTGTTTTTTTTAATTAGAATGTTATTGTTCGATTGCTATGCTGAGTTCGTTGAACTTAGTTGGAGAGTAAATGTACATATATATATATATATATATAAACAAACTGTGACCTTAGGTTTTGTGTAAAATAGTGATATCCAGGTCAATTCCTTGCATAACTTGCATTTTTTTTTTTTAAGGATACAATTTTGTGGTATAGTTTTTCATTGTGTGTAAAAAATAACGATATCAGTGTTGTGTACAACTGCTGTAAATGGTTAGAGTACATCAAGGTAAAAACATTTGGCTGATTATTTTGGCTGATGTTTCAAGGGCCATAATCAGGTGATTCAATTGGCCGGCTCCTATATAACATGGTTGTCAGCAAGGTTCTTCTACCAAAAGAAGTAGATGTGCCACCTTCTAAGTGGCACTCATTCTGAAGTTCAACCACAGAACGTACATTCCATTGCATTTTTTTTGGGGGGGGGGGTGGCAAGAACAGAGGAATAGCATTTCCATTCATTTCAATGGGGAAAATTGACTTGAAAGACAAGAAAAGTCATGGAAAGAAACAAAAATGCCATTGGTCAAAAATGTTACATTGTCACATCAAAAATGTTACATTACATTACATACAACCCTTACATTGTTACTTTTCCCAAAATTGCAAATAGCTCCTGAAACGTCTCCGGGCGAACAGCACAAAAGAAGCGGAACCAATTGTGTTTCCCCCTTCATCGTGAACGCTTGCCTACTTTTCAGCTGAGCCCCGGCAGGAAATGCCGACAGCGAAAAGGAGATGGGGAGCAAACGTGTGACTCCTTAATTATTTAATCTAAAAAACAAAGTAACTACAACAATTAACAATCATGCTGATGCTGAAGAGGGTATAGTCCGATAGCTTTTGGAAAAATACCATCTCATCGGAACTGGTACCAATACATCCCACTAATCGCAACTGTATTACAATGTGACAATTAAAGGAGTCAGTTCACACTGAACAGGATTCATTTATTTGCTTGACTGCATCCTTCTCCAAACACATTGCTCGGATGAAATGCAAGAGCTTCCCTCACCTTCAGGAAAAACGATCCTCATTTTGAGGTAGCTTGTGGTCAAGCGGATGATTGAGGCTTTATCCAGCTGGGACGTGATGGCCGAGGGCAGCGGCAACAGTTTGGCCAGTTCATAAAATTCGCTATTCTCCTTTTCCCGTCGTGTCCGGGCGGCGTTTTTCGATTTCTCCTTCATGATGTCTCCTTTTCTATTTCTACGCCAAAAAGTCTCGTCGCATTCCCTTGCAGCTGTGACGCCCGTGGACGTGGGAGAAGGTCGGCCTCAGATCCACAGCAGCAGCAGCAGTCAGGAATTCATCACAATTCCCACCGGGTCTTTCGCGGCGAGATTCTGGAGTGGAAGAAGAAAAGTGTGTTCAACCCATTGGATTGCGTGGGATCCGAAAACGAAGTTTGAGGAAGACCCCGTGTCAATGTCGTTGCAATTGATTAAAATTAAGGTAATTCTCTCAGTTTTATTTCTTACCTCGGCCAAATAACGACGAAATTGTTGCTACGCCAGAGTCTGCTGCAGTTGAAACTGGTCAAAATGTCCAAAATTCTGAGCATCCCACGTTCGCTGCCGAGTGAATTAATGTGGCAAAGCGGATGCGTCCAAAGATTCTATCCAGCTCAGCTCCTATTGGACAACAGCGCACATAGCTCCAGTTCTCATTGGCGAAGCGTTGTAATAACGTGTTGCACGATGGACGATGATTCGTTGTCAAACGAGTGTTATTCACCTCTGGCCTCAGCACCTGCTGCCAAGCACGAGTCCCTGCCTGACAAAATAAGCAATGCAAAACGTGTTTAATAGGGCGTTAAAAATAAAGCGCATAAAAACATAAGGGATAAACAATAATCTATGCAGGACTGCGATATCCAACAACAATGAAAGTTGCTTTGTATTTGGTTGGCAAATATTGCCCAAGCACGCGTACGTGACTGACTATGACATTTGTTCCTAAATTCTCGAAATCGTATCAGTGAAGCAATTAAGCCGCTTAATTTATTCTGTTCAAAGAAAGACAAAAATGGCAACAAGGCCATAATGTAACGTAGAAAAAAAGAGACAAACCGCACACCAAATAAATGTACAGGAAGTGCAGATGTTGAGGGAAAATACTTTAAAAAAACCCAAAACAAAACAAACAAACACACAAACAGCATCGCACACTCCATAGCGGATGAAAATGTTATCTTTTATCTGACATACTCCTTTCGGTAGTACGTGTCACAATATTCTAAGGCGAAAATAGGAACACTTAAGCCCGAGCACCATATAAATATTGCACATACGCTATCTACACGTATTCAAGTTTCGAAATGATTGCGGTTTAAAAGGTTAGATCGAACTAATTACGATTAGTGTAGAAACGCACATTAAAACAATCACAAAAAATATTAAATTACAAAAGTTTTTCTTCAGTATATTTATTTTAATAGCAGTTAAAATGGAGCAGGACCATTCCCGGGGGGCGTGATTCAATTAAAGCGCTGCACTTTTGTTTAAACATTTTGCTCTTAGGTTGGCTTAACAACTAGTCACTTTCTGCGCCACGTGACACGTTCACCACAGTGGAGGACGTAACTCTTTTTGCACTTGTGTGTGTGAGTGTGTGTGCGCGCTTGACCGCACTAATAAGATTCATTTTACGGTGAGCAAATCATCCAGAATGCTTAAAAATCACGGCGTGTTTGACGCTGGCGTTAACCTTCGCCTCAAGTTCATATTTACTAGAAATTACATGTCTCTTACTGGAAAGTAGGACAAACAAAACTAGTAAATGAAGATGGACTTGACCCAGATGAACAGCTAGTGATCAAATTGAGCTATCCACAAAAATCCACATTGAATGTAATTTACATTACTATAAGTACAGTACCATATAGTAGTATTTCAAAATATATATCGGCCTGCGTAAATCGGTGTAACTGACGACCATTGAAATACGTGGGGAAAATGTGTGTGTGTGTGAAGGGGCGGGGGTATTTGTAAATTAAAAAACGCAATGTTCCTAAAAAAATGGGGGTTTCGACCCCTTCAAGTCAAAAAATATTGAAAAAAAAATGCCGAACCGCGATTATGTAACATTTTCTAGGAAATATTAAACCAACATGCACGCACACAGACGTACACACACAAATGGAATTACCCCTGCCACAAATTCACTCTGCAAATATAAATATTTGTAATTATCTGTTAGAACATTTTTTTGTCGATTCAGAAAAGTTGACTCAAACAAAACAAAAATGTCCAAAACAAGGAGCCTGCAGTCATGATCATGATCCGGATTTACTCGTATATTCAAACATTTACAGTCGTAAAGTAAATAATGTAAAATGCATTACTAAAGCACATTTTTGTCTTCTAAAGTCAAACAGTATTCCAAGATGTTTTCAGTTTGGGCGATGATTTTCATGATGGGTATTGATTTGCAGAAAAAATGGGAAGCCTTTTCTGGGGGCCCCAAGCATGTTGAGGGCAACGGTAACCACCCCCAGCCTTGGTCAGCATCTCCCCTCCCTGTAATGTAAAAATGCTATTGAGCACAGTTTTCGACCACATTTTTCGTTTAGGGTAATTTGTCATCTGTGGAGCGTTCATGCTTCCATATGGGGGGTGTGGGGGTGGGTGGGTGAGAATAACAGCAACCAAAAGCTCAACCATGACTGGAGACTTACCAACCCGAGGTCTGTACACTGCAAAGTAAAGTTATTATGGAAAATAAAGAAGTACACAGGTGAAAAACCAATTTCTTTTCAAATCATGGCGAAAACAGTTGTTACAGGGCTTTTAAGACTGAGCTAAAGTAGCATATTAAACATTGTGACAAAATCTTAATCCTTTTGTGATCAGCTTCATTGTATATCCACAGAGAGGAGGCCTAGTAGAGCCGAAAAGTGGCCCCCATCCTCACAGAGACTACAAAATGTCACAACAACATCATTGCCTTCCTTTAAGCATCAAAGATATTTTGTGGTATTTAATGCAGATTTCTTCATGTTTGGTCAGGAAAAAAAAAAAATTCACCAAAACGTTCATGATAGAGTGACTGTTTAAGAGAATGTCCTGTGCGAGACTGATGACCATTGTTCGTTTATAAGTGTAATTTATTGAAGAGGCAACAGCAGCAGGGGGATCCTGTAATCTAGTCTGTGACCTCTGTGTTGAACTGGGCACTGATGCTGGCTGGTGTCACATTGAGGTGAATG
The DNA here is from genome assembly GCF_001891065.2 of Hippocampus comes. Taxonomy (NCBI): domain Eukaryota; kingdom Metazoa; phylum Chordata; class Actinopteri; order Syngnathiformes; family Syngnathidae; genus Hippocampus; species Hippocampus comes. Next base: position 1,672,589 of record NW_017805583.1, read on the forward strand.
TCATACTGCTGGTCCAGACCCAAGTAGCTGTCGCTCATCAAGTAGAGTGTGTAGATGCATCTGAAAGCACAAGGCAAATATTTTGTCAGGAGACATCCACACGATGGCCGATTATAAATGCACGACCTTCATGAATGCAGTTTACATTGATTCAGTATTCTCTTGGTTGGAACCACTGAATGGACAACCAAACAAATGTCATCTTTTGGGCTATAAACACCACCAGGATGGATATGAAATGAAACAAAAAGGAGCTGCTTCAACTGACCTGATTTGGATGTAAACAACCTCAAATTAAAGCTGAAAGTCTGCAGCAAAAGCACATTTAGTTTGTTTCATTTCAAATCCATTGTGGTGGTGTTTAGTATGGACCTGACTGTACTTTATGGTCGTTGGCATGGACCATTTACCAGTTTGACGGTTTACCGTGGTTATAAAAAGTCAAGGTTTCAAAATCCGCTAAGGTTGTCTGTCACCGGTGATGTTTTTTTTTTTTTTTGAGGGGACTTGTAACAGATGCGCTATGATTGGCTGTTTGCAATGATCAGTTAATGAAAAGAGGTTAGCCGCTTTTTTCCCCCCTCCATGGCTGAGCCAAGAGGGGAGAGGTGAGCAGTTTCAGGGAGACGGAGGGAGGGGAAGGATGGAGGGAGACAACAGAGAGCCCCCGCGTTATCCCTACCATACTTCCACTGATGCCTTTTTGGGTATGTTGATTAATGTGTATCGCGCCCCCCCCCTCCAAAAAAAAAAAAAAAAAAAAAAACAGGTACTAGTTAGCCTGCAAGAATAGCCTGTTCTAAAAATAGCACATCAATGATGGGACACTGTGACTTTCTAAGAAGAATTAAAACAGAAGAAGACTGTTGATATATATGCATGTACGTAAATTTGACATGGTACATGTTTCTTAATGTCCCAAATCTTCAATGTTTTCTTTAAAAATAAAATAGTCTCTATTCAATAGAGAAAATGTTTTAAATTTAGCCAAAATGTTCAAAAAATGACATTTTGGAGCTATAATTTTAATATTGCGATATTTTTGATCACGGTTATAACACCGTCAGGATTTAATATCGGCCCATACCTCTATAATAGCAATGTTACTGAAACCATTTCCTGTTCATTTAATATAGACCCTATGATGACAGCTTGAACAACCTATTGAACAACTTTAACATTACGCCCTACTGCATACACCAATTTCTCCAATTTGAAGTCATCAAACTCACATCTTAGTTAGTTTACCACGAGATGTTGAGTTCAGGAAGGATTTTAATCATGTTATCAGGATAGGCCCTTACTTTCCAGTCTTCTCTGGTGTGTAGAAGGCCACGGACACTGTTGTGTGGTTGCGCACGTATCCAACTCGTTTGACTGCCAGCAGCGTTTTGTGATCCACTTCCCCAACGACAAGGAACCAGCCTTCATCTTTCACCTTGGGAAATCTTGGAGCCTGAGCCTTACTGTCCTGTTTCCTCTGTTGAAAATATAAACAAAGCTTGGCGCATTAGGCGTCATGTTTCTTCCGGGCTGTGCTAGTAACATAACAATGCCACACAACGTGCGCAGTGATGTCATTTGTCCCGAGTGGAATTGATAAGGGACTCGTCGACACAAAAGGCAAACCATATGAATGAATTGAAGCTCTCGGAACCGGTTCTCAACAAGAACCGGTTTTTGATTCCCATCCTGAGTAAAGCGTTGTGGAGAGTTTCTGTACTAATTATATGATGAAATATTCAAATGAAATTTTATAAGTTTAACTTTTAGACAGAGTGTATTTTATGTTCATACTGAATTTCACCTCAAAGCCATAGAACCCTTTATTACTGTTAGCAATTTAGATACATATACAGCCCTATGGATATTTGGTCAAATATCCCTGAGCAAGTTTCACTTTCATCAAATGCAACCAAGGTTCTGGCTCGATATTTCACCTTATTCATTTAAATACTTTGCAGTTTGTTTTCCTAGCACAGGTCCACTTTTTAAAGCAGAGTCCACAATTGGTTTACAGGGTTGAAAAATAAAATTCATTGTAGCCAGTGTTATGCATTCCCAAATTAGTTTTTACAGTTTGTGTTTGGGCATCGGATCATTTTGTTGGAACACCAAACTGTGCCAAAGTGTCAACTGATTTGAGGTGAAGTTGAAGAATTCTGAGGTCATCCTCCTCTAACGTTATGAAGGTCAGGCCCAACACAGGATCAAGCCTGCCATGAAGAAGAACTGCTGGTAATCGAGCGCCTCTGATGATAGTGAAGCAAGGTTTACAATGTCATAGAGTAAGAAGATGCTGACCAGGAAAGAAGTCCTTGCTCTGAAATCGACACCTTCAAGCGTTGCTGAAATTTGCAGCTGCTCGCATGGAGAAACCAAATGCCTTCTAGAGAAAGGGTTTTTTGGTCAGACAGGACAGAGCATAAACTATTCTGCCACAACGCCAAGATGTATACTTAGATGAGTCGAGGCGAAGTTTTAAACCGAAGGACAGTATCGCTGCAGCATTGCGGTAGTAACGTCATGCTCTGGCTCTGCCCGTGGGAATGGTGCTAACAGCTTGGCGGCTGACACGTGGCAGGGCTGGATGATTATGGAAAAAACAATCACGATTAGTTTGATCGAATTGCAAATATTTTAACGATTATTCATAGATTTCAAAATGTTTTATTCATTCAACTACAGTACAGTAAACAACTCAAACCTGTCAACATAGCCTCATGCCCATTCATCCTTGCACGGTGAACACTATCCTTTTTTGTCAAGTAGGAAATGACCTTGCATGTAGGTGAAATTCATGTCAAATTGATGTCTTGCACCTTAGCATGACCATTTTCTCTTGGTCACATTTATTTTATCTTATGTCACAAGTCTTGGGACTTACTGGGCTAACCTGGGATCTTAGGCTGTTGTATTGCATGTGGAAACGTGTGTCTATGTCATATAGCAGTCCAAGCAACGGACAGTTTGGGTTGATAGAGTGTAAGGTTAAAATATCCACTCAGCCATACTGACCCTCTGCTGGCCCTGGTTGATGCGTTTCAGTGAGACTTGCAAAACATACTCCTGGTCAGCATGGACATCCAACCAGCTGCTGGCATCCCTCAGGTTTGCTCCTGCAGCAGGCACGTGGCGCTCTGTTTGTTGCTGGCTCTTCTCCCACCAGCCCTTGACACTCAATGCGACCTCCAGCACTGGAAGATGACTGAGGAAGGTCCACATCTGACCCAAGGGGGGAAAAAAAAGGTCAGGATAGCAGCGCTGATTTGTCTAAACTAGGGGTGCTGCCATCACTTCAGAAGTGTGCCGCCTTTTGGAGCACCTCCTCTTCATCACGATGATGACCGGAAAATAACCAACTGTCAAAACGTAGTGGAAGTAAAAAATCATGACAATGACAGCGAAGCATTAGCTTCCCATTTTGCAATTAAAAAAAACAAACAATTTATGTCAAACTAATGCAACAGCTCAGAAAATCAACTCCATTCACATTATTTAATTAAAACTTGAGTAATTCAAATAAACAACGCTCATGAACATGCCTCCTACGTGTTAATGGAGAATTAAGTCCAAAGCTCAACACGCAGTAGAAAGAAAGATGTATACGTGCAGATGTGTGTTATGGGAGCTTGGGGGAGAAACCCTTTCCCATTCACCAGGCAAAGACTATTTATGTGAGGATTACTCTCTCTGCGCAAAGCTGACAGGAACACTGCTGCACATCTAATTATTTAATTAGCGAGGCCACAATACTGCAGGAGGGCAGGGGCCGATGAGGGGAGTAAAGGTGGGGAAGGATGAAAGCAGGCCTACTGATTGGGTGAAGGAGCCGAGCCTGCCGTTGCGCCCGGTCGCTCTCATTACTGTGGCAATTAGCACTTAGATTGGAGCAGTAAACCCTATCAGTGGCGCTGTAATTGGAGATCCTGGAGGGACCTGGGATCACAATGGCAAGGCTGCTCATGGCATGTCATTGCTAATAGTGCGTATGCGTGCGCAAGAGTAAGATTCACAGTCCTGATTGGTATGATAACTGTTCAAAATATCCAAGTACTGTACTTAGAATCAAAACACCGTATTTAGTTGTTTACTATAAATTACTTTCCGTTGTACATTAAAAATAAACAAAAACAAGGTTTGAAATTCATCAACTGAAATATTGGAACTTGCCATTCTCACATTTCGGTACTTTGGACCCTGCAGACATTCTGAATATGGATGGAAGCTTCGCTCATAGCTAGTAAAACGCTACAGGTTACAATCTGACCTGATGAAATTTGACAAAGAGTCTGAAAATGTTCAATGAGATTCTGATAGTTAAATATGTGCTGCTCTCCAAGACGCATTGATGAATTGTGAATGCACATTTTTTGACTGAACATTTTGTTGAACTTGGATGAGATTCGACAGAAAAATAAGGTGTTTGTCACTCATAAAGGATGAAGCTGATTTGTCATTCTGGCAAACATCAATGTAAGCAGTCTCACAAAAATGGAGTATAAAATATTTTTATGACTTGAAAGAAGATAGAGTTCTGTGGATATTTGATTGAATTTCTCTTAGCGTTGACGTGGCATTTACTTCCTTTTTAACCAGGTCTCAGATTAGACACGTGATTTTCTTTGGTTGGACATACAGTAAACACCACATGCTTATAAAAACGTGAGTTTTTTTGATGAGGGTAAAAATGGATATATTATAAACTACTGTTGTTGGAAACAATCTTTACCTGCGTAACATGACTTGAAGGGAACTCGTGGCCGATAATTGCTGCAAAAATGCTTTCTTTTCCACTGCAGGTAGCTATCAACTCAGGAAGTCCTTCAATTGGGCCATTGTAGCATCCTGTGTTTCCCCTCTCCTTCCAGTTAGACCATTTCCTAAATTTTAGCAAGCAGAATGCTCAACATTACAAGACAAATTCACACATGAGTCATAACACTATTGGGGCAGTTCTTATAGACAAAAGGCCTCATTCAGAAGCAGTCTTGGTCATTATGCTGGTGAAACCATCGGTGTTAGGTAACTCATTTTTTAATTTTTTTATATTTTTACATTAAAAAATAATCCAAATAAATATCTTTCCCACTCTTGAAATGCCTTTCTCATTACTGCATGTGACAAACAGTCAAAATTATTGGTTAATTTTCAGAATAGTATAGTACTGTCACGATTACCTGAACAGGTAGAGGTCTTGTTGTTCCACATGTGGCAGAGTCAGTAGTGAAGAATCATGCAGCCAGCGGCCTTGCACAATCATCTGCACCAGGTTGCAGATACTTAAAGCTGTAACAAGCCAGCCCTCATTTGCTGCGACATCAAGCAAAGCCTGAGTAGACAAGACAGGAGGGCATCATATAACATATGGATAAAGCAATTATTAATTTTTCCAACCCCAGGATGACATTTTATTCTAAAATGAATGCTCTCTCTCTCTCTCTCTCACTCTCTCTCTCCCTCTCTCTCAAGGGCACGGAAAGGGTGGAGCCTGGCATCCACCTGAGACAGGGTGGGGTGGCGTGGTGGGTTCCATACCCCCTGACTCAGGTAATAATGAATACATATTTAAATACATTTAACCAATAAAAATTAGACATTGCTTTTGAATTGTAGTTCAACAGAATTACTAAAAAAACAGCCGATGCTGGTACACATAACTTAATATTTTGTGGCTGAATCTTTACTGCAATGAAATTATTTTTTGTAACTTTCAACGAGACTTGTGCAGCCTCAGCAGATGTTTTGTGAATTCATGAGAAACAACTCCAATGGTCTCAAGTTTGGAGGGGACTTTCATCAGACGGCATGTTTCTGTTTCATCAAAAGATCTTCGATAGGATTTCGATCAATGCACATAGAAGGTCACTTCAGAATAGTCCAATGTTTTTTGGATAGGTTTGGATCCCCCCTCCCCAATAAAAACCTCATCATTTTGAAACTCAATTTTCTATTTATTTGAGTTTGTGATATTTCGTACTTGGTTTGATGATCTTAAACATTTGAGTGTGATACAGATGAAAAAAAAATATCGGAATCATCAGAAAACAGAAAGGGGCTGTATGGCCAATCCCAAGTGGAGACAGAAACAAATCCTCATATCTTTACTCACTAGTCTAACCAATCCCCACAAGTATACGGCCTGAGTGTAATCCTGGACTCCGCCGGCTTATTATAGTCACACATTGAATCATTCACTAAATCCCCTCTGTAGCCACTCATCTACAGAATGCCGCCATTACCCTCAGATTCCTTGGCTCGACTACTGAGCAAATTATTGGAACAGCTCCAATATGTACAGAAACCAGCCACATCAAGCCCTGGCAGCACATCACCCCCTCTGTCTTCTGCCCTCTAATACCCATCATATTTCCTCCAACCTTATGTACTACCGCATTTACACTCAGACTATTGTGAAGCTTAGAGAGGATGGAAAATGCACATCCAAGAAGTTGCTCCAAGCACATGCATTTTTCAGAGCTGTATAAAAAAATACTTCTCAAAATGAGCAATAACAAGTCCAAAGGTCAGGAGACAAGGTCTTAACTACTTAACTGACACATCTGTGAATTCACAAGGGACGGCAAGAGCAATATAAAGTTGACTTGAGAAACTTATAGACAGTCTGTCATTGATGGATGTATTGATTAGTATGTGAATAAAGAGCCAGGTACACACAAACAAGGTTGTTTTTTCTTGGAATGTTCCCTTTCTAACAATGGACTACAAACTTAAGAGCCTTTCATGTCTTATAATCCCATCCTAAAAAAAAAATCATCTTGTGTTCTGAGGTGTGTTCAGACAAATTTGACCTGATAATAGGGTCAAAAACGGGTTGGGGCCAACAATCTTGGAATATTAAATGTGTTCGATATTTCTGATGGAAAATCTTAAGCGTGGGGAAAGCCGATGAGTCCTGAGTTATGACTCTGTGAATTGTGACATGAAATGGAATGTAGCCAATAAAGAAGCAACCTGACCAAGGCACAAGCAAGTGGGCATGAATAAAAATAAACATGTCCGACCTCGAGAGCTTAGTGACCAGTCAGTCATCATACACTGTGTGATTCAGGCAACTAAATAGGTTATAAGATAAGATAAGATAAGAAAACCTTTATTAGTCTCGCAATGGAGAAATTCCCAATTCACAGCAGCAAAGTTATGAATGGAAGAAGTAGAACAACACAATATAGGAGCTGCTGGAAAGGCAGCCACTCACGCGGCGCCATCTTGAAGTCAAAATAACAAAAATAACACAACACAACACATAGGACACAGATAGTCGTGCAATCTTCACCACTTTCCTGCATTCACTTTGTTGTCTGAAGCAGTTATAACTTTATATCGGTATTGTACGTGCGACTCATGGCAACATACCTGACAGATTCGGATGGCATTGTCCAGAACGGTCTTGGTATCGGTTGAGTAGTCACTGCATGGTAATTGGGCATGGCTGAAGTGAGCCTGAAGCAGTAAATGGGTCTTAGTGTGGGCGCTGTCATAGGAGTGGGGGTTGACCTTCAGGGGGAGCTGCTGAGCCAGGCTGCTGTTGAGTTGGTCTTCATTGTGTCTCACAGGAAGCTCGGCATATTCCTCTGCATCCTGTATCGAACATGATCACAGATCAAATAAGGCTGTTGTTTTTTTGTTGGGTTTTTTTTTTCTTCTTTTTGAAATTCAAGCAGCCTCATTTATGTATTCCTTGTTGGAGAATACCATTATACGGGAAGATCTGTTGTGTATTTCCACTAATCCAAAAGGTCTGCATTGCATTGTTTGTTAAGAATAAATGTCGAGAGTTGCTGGGAAATATTTGCTCAAAAAGAAACGGGGCAATTCACTGGAAAACACAGCAGAAAACAATTTTGATACACAAGCAAAGCTCAAGGTTCTTCAGTCACTCGGTATGTCCGTGCTAGTGTGTTTGGCCTTGTTTTCAGTAGTTTGGTTGTAAAGATGCACAAACATGCACACCTTCACTAATTCACTCCATTTTAACTACGCCTAATGTAGGCCCATCAACAGGCTGTGCGGGAGGCATTTGTCTCCCTTTGCCTTGCACTCCCCCATCCCCCACTCCCAGGACTGTTGATGCACCATCAATCACTGGTCCAAGTCAGAGTCACAAAATCAAGGAGCTGAAAAAGGACGTTAGTCAAGTCAAGGGTGGTGGTGTGAATAATAAAAAAAAGAACAATCAATGAAGTATTTATTTTCAATGTCCCTGGAAGTCCCTCCCCACCCAAAAAAAAGAAATAAAAATAAAACATCACTGATTGATTGAGAAATTATGGAAAGCATACGTTAAACATCTTAGTTTCCCCAAGAAGAGCACGATGATCACTCAAACATGTTATAATCAGAGGAAACCGAAAATGCAATGGTCAAATATTTTGGTTTCAAGTACAATAACGCGCCTACGAATGGCTGGCAACCAGTTCAATAAATACCCAGGCTACTGCCCGAAGACAGTTGAGATAGATTCCAGCACGCCTGTGACCCTCATGAGAAGCGGTTCAGATAACGGGTGGATGGACAATAATGTGCTTGAAGAAGAAAAACAACTGCCAAACAATGAGGGAGCTTCTGTTGAGGTGCAGCGTACGTTTGGCTCATTAGCGACCAGACGGCAGCAGTTACAGAAGACATGTCAGTGCTGTGTCAGAAATAAAAAGAAAGGAAAGTGAGCGCAGAAACAGGTTGACAAGCTTCACTATTGTGGTGCAGCTGGTAGGCGAGAGAGGGTAGGTGCCACGGGGGATGCTTTGCTGCTGCTTTGGCCCCGTTCACACTAAGGAAACGTCTTATTTTATAATTAATTGCAGCATGCTTAACACATTTCCAGAGGGCGCTTCTGATACACCCAATGCAATGTGTGCATTTGCCACCATGAAGAGCTAAAGCATTGGGACTAATTGGCTTTTCTCAAGCAACTCCGTCTGAAGAGAATTTTTTTTCCCGCTTCAAGACAGTAAAAGATGGATTGTATTTTCACTCCTGCAGGTAGCACTTCAACGGCAGTGTGAACAGAGGCTTCGTGTGCAGAGGCGTGCAGGTTCAATGTGTCTACATATAGAGCAGACACTTTGCCAAAACAAATATTGCTACCCCTACACATCAAGAATTTATCTGAACACTGGCCACGAATTGTTTTTGCCAACACGACAGCTTTTTGCATTGACATTAGAGTGGTTCCTTTGAGATTGGAGGCTGCAGTTGCTGAAAATGGTAGATTTCCTCAAGCTCATCTGCCAAGTCATGGGCATAGATACTTGTGTAGTGTCAATGCTACGTTAAACATTTGGAACAATAACTTTAGAACCGTTCATCCACAGACATTTTATTGGTAATAGGCAGTTCACAAAAGATTTAATTGGTTGTGTAATTTAACCTTGCAAATTAGAGCCAACTGTGACCCAAAATACAAAAGAGAAATTCATTTTCTATTTCTGCATAACCTGTCCAATTAAAACTAACTAACTCCAAATTAAGGCACCAATCCCAAAATGCAATTGGTAGAACCCGATTCAACAATTCCTAATGTCTTCAGATTCATTTGGAACTAGAAAGTTTTCTGCTAACATGCGGACAGACAAATACATCCGCAATGGATATGTGAATACTTACAGTCAGAATGGAAAGAATCTCATGGATGGGAAGTTCAGCCCTCAGTCTTTCTTTAAACAAGCGGATGGTCTGATGTTTCAGGTAGTAATAGGACCCAATGCGACCATAGGTCAGAGGCTCAATAGTCAGGTCATCCTTGAGAATCAGAAATGTCAAAAGTCAAACAGACGTAAAATGCAAACAACTCAACACTTCAACAAAAGCACACACCTCTTTTATTTCAATGCAGTAGGAGCACTCCAAGTCCCGTAGGCTCCTTTCCACCAGACTTGAAAGGTATTTGTTAATAGAATCGTGGCTGACGTTTTCCAAGCTGTAATAACTGAACACAAAAGGCATTTGAAGTCATCTTATATTATGAGTGTGTGTGCACGCATATTTCTATCTTTCTAAATCTCTCGCCCGCCTCTCACACACACACACACACACACACACACACACACACACACACACACACACACACACACACACACACACACACGCCTATTAAACACGTCAGGTATCAAACCCTCAGATGTGATGAGGGTAATTTTACTCAGTGAAAAGTCTGATACGATGTATGCATTTAAACAACAAAAAAAAAAAATACAACTTTCTACTGGAAACAAGTCTGTGTACACTTTACAGAAGATAATAGCCATATGAAAGGAAAATGACCACTCCTCCCAGAAAATGACTCCCAGATCACACTATCAAACTGTGTCGTAAATAGGTTCCATACTTGGTAGAGCCATTTAAGAGTTACCACATGAGGCCTAAGCAAAGTATAATCAAAGACAATTTTCACTAGGTCATGATTGTGTTAGATGTATCAAATGAGAGAGAAAATAATAGCACTCTTTATTAAAAGCCAGTAGGTACTAAATATCAAGAAATTATAAGTGTGAAATAACTATGTAATCTGATATTAGTGCATTGTCGAATTACGTTTTTTGGGTTTAGTTTTTTTTTAGATTGTTCTGACTTCCTGATCGTTCTTTGAATTTATGCAGTTAAATCTTAACCCTTGTGCTCTCCTCAACTACTTTGTCGACTCTTTGGACACCTTGGTGACAAAAATGTATACGCACAACCAAACTGCAATAAAAGCATCACAATACAATAATATTTCAGTAGTAGTTTTGAGCAAGTCTTAAGTTGAGTCATTAAAATCCCCTGCAAAATATTGATAAACAGTATGATAATCAAACGTTGTTTTATGGATTGTTCTTGTGGTGTCTGTCTATCAGTGCACATTTTAATTGGGCAGTATTTCCGTTCAGTGTCAGTACCCAAAATTTATTGTGCACATGAAAAGATGGCAGCTAACTGTGTATCAATTTATGTTGTAAAAAAACACTTTTCCCCCAACTTAAAATAAATTATTATATATTCTTACAATGTGTAGCCGGGGTTCCTTTTAAGAATTCAACAGCTGAAAACATTTACTAATTGTAAACCTCTTGCAAATATTTTTTTCAGTTTAGTGTGGAATTGAAGCTTTTACTGTTACAAATGATAATGATGTGTAACAACCTAACCTGGGGTTCATCACCAGTCGTCTGAAAAAGTAAGTCCAGGTGATGTAGTCCATTGCATCTTGCTTGGAAGAGACAGTCCCTGCAGCGATCTCTGCATTCAAATGGTCTGACAGCACACTGAGGAGACTGAGGATACAACAATCACTCAATTTCTACATTTGACAACAACAATAATTATAATAATGACAATGATGACAACAATAACAATAAAAATAGTGTGAAGAATATGTGAATCAAAATGAAGGCCTAATAATCTGTTACATAAAGCGTTTACATCAAATGCCCCAGTCCATGTAGAAAATAAATTTACTGACGCTAAATGTAAACTATAATACTTCTCCATGTCTATATTGATCACATTAACAAGTCCATTTTACATGGAAAAATTAAAGACTTATAGTCATACAAGGATTCCCTATATTGAATTATGGCAAGAGAATCCCTTTTTTGCACTCACCTGGACTCAACAGGGAAAGGCTCATAGAGAAATTTCTTGTAGAAATCTTTTTTTATGTCATGGACAAGAATAACTGCTTTGCCCTGGTCATCAAACTGAGGCCGACCTGCTCGCCCCATCATCTGCAGAACATCTGCAGAGAAACATTAAATAACAGGTCGACATTTCAGATGCCATATGCTTTGCATAATATTATGGCTGCTTGTTTCAAATCAGAATTGCTACAACCCCTGGAAAAAACAAATTCTAGAATAACTGCTCTTGAAAGATGACCATTTAAATGTCAAATTTTGGAGATAAAAGGCAACACATGGAATTTCCCCCAAAAAATCGATATTTTTATTCCGATGGGGTCAATTAATTTCATTTTGTTTTATTTTTTTAAAAGACCAACTAGAAAAAAGAAAATAACGTAGCCCAAGGGAGGGCAAGCCCGGTAAATGCATCAGGAAGGTCATCTGGCTTGAAGCTTTGCCAAAGAATTATTAACATTTGAATGCCCCTTTTTCTTCTTTTTCTCTGGGTGGCCCCAGTACTCCCCAATAGATGTGAGCACATTTAAAACACAAAAAAGGTAAACATTGTACTGCAATATTAACATTTAATGTCGTACTTTTTTGTTTTAAATTACATAACAAAACACTCTTTCATAATTGGTCTCTTACACTGCACTATTCCCTCTTTTTCATGTCCTCGCGTGATCCATTTTTGCTCCAAAGGACTTGAGGATTTTCTGCAAGGATAACAAACCAAAAAATTCATACCTGTAATGGGGTAGTCCACATATCGTCTGGTTTTTCCATCATAGTATTCAGTTCCTTTGACAACCACCAGATGAGCAGGGAAGTTCACTCCCCAAGCCAGAGTGCTTGTGGCAATCAAAACCTAAGATCAGTTGACATGTGTTAAATCCTGACATTTATCAAAGAAAATAAATACACTCTGACATTTGTGTTTGACATCAAATGATGAAGACAAGACGGTCAAGATTTTTCTAGGTATTTTGAGGGATTTTTATACCTGGAACTGACGCACCAAAAAGATGACATATTTTTGTTTGAATCCTGCACCCATTTTTCCTATGGGTAAGAGTTTTGGAATATGTGACTGACAGGTATGTTTGGCTGTCTAAGTGTGTCCTATGACACAGAAGTGCAAATTTAAATAAAGAAACGAACCTAACTAATTGAGAGAGCCTTCATCATGCATCAAGATAATGACCCAATACACTAAAAACAAAAAAGGAGTTCATTATGGGAGGAAAGAAGTGTAAAATGTTGAGGCCAAATCAATCTCCAGAGTCTAGAGCAGTGGTTCGCAAACCTTTTACACCAAGCAGCACCTAAGAAAAATATTTCACTCTGCAAATACAGAAGCATACGTAGTAGGCCTCAGTGTTCATTCAAAAACAAGGCAAAGGTTTTTATTCCTAAAAAGTAGAGTCATCATGATTATAAAACCTTCACTTTAAAATAAAGAAATTGGCCTCATTCTTCCCATAATTGTGGTGCGTGGTGAATCCAGTGAACCCTCTTTTATCGTAGGGGTCATATTCCAAAAAGAACCTGCGATAGACCAAAATCCGTAAAATATTCAGCTTTATTTTTTACAATTATTACACAATATAACACTGTACTATAGAATGAAACCAAAGATCAAAACCTGCTTTTTGGCAACCTCTATAGAGATGAGGCGTGGAAACTGTTGACATTGGTCTCAAGTCCCTTAGCCAATCAGGATGCAGAACACAATGCACGGTTTAAAAAAGTCAGTCAACTGCCAATATCCCAGTTAAAGGAATAATTATTGTTCTTATCCAGCGATACCAATGCGGACTGTCTTATGATGTCTAAATATTGTGCACGCAGAAAGATTGTACCTGGATCTTGCAGTTGACAAACAGTTCTTCCACAGTCTTTCTGTCTCGTTCATGTAAACCAGCGTGATGCATCCCGATTCCGAATGCCAAAGTTAGCTTCAAGTTAGAATCCCGCACGGTGGCAATGATGTCCTCAATCTGCAGACAGCCCAAAAGAAAGTCGTCTTGAATTAACCCGAGAAAATCTAACTGCAAATCAGTTTCAACTGTGCTTTCAATGTGCTTGCAAAGAATGAAGAACAGGAGTAAAAAGTACAAATTAAGGTTTGCTTCGAGAAAATAATCATAAGGCGTGTGAAGTTTCACATAATCACATTACTACATCCAAAAATCCATTAAAATTGGAAGACAGTTATCAAAAACGCAGCTGCGAGATGTGTCAGGGAAAATGGACAGACTGATCTGACAACTGATTTATGCTTGTTCAAAAGTGTCGGTTGTTTGTTTTAAACAAGATATTTGTTTTACAATGTGTTCGCTTACTGGACCAATCGGGACCCAAAACGTACCTTAAAACCAAGCTACGTATTGATGCGTGATTATATTTTGATGTTGTTTTACCATAATAACCTTCTCTTTGTCGACACTGTGGGACAGTGACAATGAGTGGAATTTAGCCACTTTACAAATCTTTATACACCGACAAGATGTAACACACTGCTGTTAACTAAGCCTACATAAAACAGGGCCTATTTGCAGGCAAACATACAATGTAAGTGTTTAAACCCAAATAAACACTTGCCTATCGGTACCACTTTACCTACCAGAGGAAAGCGCATCCATGCATGCATTCCCTTTTTATTGTATCAGGAATCAAAGCTATGGATGATCGAATGCATGTGCCTTTCGTGTTGCTGCACTTGAACAATGCATGTATGCATGAGCTGTGATGTCGCAGGTGAAGTAAATCATCTGCTCGGTGGTGGTAGACAGTACTTCTCTCTCATCCTGATGTAGCCACTGTTTGGGGTTGTCTTCTGTCGCCAGGTATGCAATGAGGTCCAGGGCTGTCAGTCGGGTTTGTCGTCGTGATGAGACAAAGATCAGCACTGGCTTAGCTGGAGAGTGACTACGTATTGCTGTGAAGGTAAGTGTTGAAGTCAGTAATTAAATTGTTCAAAAAATATCTCCAAGTTCAAATACATTGAAAATATATTGCCATTAGTGACATTCTGATTTGTTTTGATGATGTCAGCACTAAAATTTACCGCGCCTAAAAGAATATGTAGTGATTTTAGGTTTTTTTTTTTGTGATGATAAAAGCCATAGATTGGCACGCACCCATTTGATGCACAACCCCCCCCCCCCCACGCTCCAATTGCTC
>NW_017805583.1:1687416-1728759 GCF_001891065.2 Hippocampus comes
AGACTGTCTACATCATAGTGGGTAGGGAAGCATTGCAATACATAAAGTTTCCTGGATGTGTTTGTCACGTGGTGTTGTCACTTGAAATGGTGACCAGTTGTTGCAAAAATGTATATGAACATTCCTACTCTTGTCTACTTCAACCTGTGAAAATATAAAAGCAGGTTGCACAATATTTTGGATTTATTGACATCAAATGTGAGCTCCAATGAGCAAAACCGACTCGCACCTCCACAAAATCAAAAATATTGTGCTGAACATTTTTAAACTATTATGACAGGCTAAAGTGGACAACAGCAGAAATGCACATTATGAATTTTGGTGGTGACTGGTGGTAATTGAGAAGTGCTGAAAAAGTGGGGAGCTGATTAAAAAAGAAGTGTTCTGTAGAATTATGTGTGTGAATGCTCAAGAGCATTCACACAAAAAAGTAGTCAGGGGTACCTTGGAAGGTGGGTTTATTCATGGTGGCCATGCGGGGGCAATAGTGCTGTCCCGGGAACCCATGAATGTGAACCTCCAGCGGTACAGGGCGAACAGAAGGACGGAAGTTAAACAAACCCACCTGTCGAACAAAAGATAAGAAGGGTGTGGAGAAAAGCGGAAAGGGGGAAACAGAATGCATAAAGTATAATGTGAGCAGCTGGTGTTACAAAGCCCCATCTGGTAGTAATGTGAGGTTTCTAACGTTCTCATTGCGAAACCGAGACACAAATTGCTGCCGGACTGGTGCTATAAAGTCTGAAGGCTTTATGGTGTTGATGGATTTTAATGCATTGTGGTGGTGTGCAACAGCACCATGTCAACAACATTGGAATCAAAGTGTGATTTAGGATGCTATTGCTATTATGTGTCGTCTTTTCGTGTGCTTTGAGTATTTTAAGTGTACCAATAAAGAATCAAATTAGCCCACCCAGTCCAGACAGCAAAAAGTAAAGCAGTTTCAAGGAGTGCAAGCATGGGCAATAACCCCATCTTGTGGCCAGACTGAAGACTCATCTCTGGATGTGAACAAAATTGTTGGCACCGCTCTATTAATCAAAGAAAAACTCAAAAGTGGTCACAGAAATAACTTGAATCTGCCAGACAAAAAAAAAAATATACAATGAAACTCAGACACTGCACAGGAAATGTAGTTAATGCGTGTTAATGTGTGCTTGCTGTTTCCACTGCTGTGATGGGTCAAATGCAGTGGTCAAATTCTGTGTATTAATGTGTACAGGACAAATGAAGATGATTCTTCTTAGTCTTTTTCTTAGTGTGTGCGCTTTATTACGCACACATTATTCAGTGTATTTGGTACATATTCAGCAGTAAGCACTCAAAATTCACTTTATACTCGCCTCATGGGTGATAAATTTGTTGTGAGACTTAGTGTACTGTAAAAAGATACACCGTGAGATCGAGGATGCTAAATTTACTTAGCAATTTTCAGCAGTAAAACATTTTGTCTTGAACGAATTTGCTATCTTGATTATTTTTCATGTACATTAACACCTTTAAACACGCATTTTGGCACTTGCTGTTAAATGAAAATGACATCACATGCACTCAAGTAATGACCAATCCTGACTCAGCCTTCAAACGTCACATGAGCCATGATTGCTTGTTATCTGAGCCCTGAACACGGCATTTTCAGTCAAGAGCAAGTGGCAAAATTCAATGCAGTTATTAAATACAAGACAAGGCAGAGTATAAAAGTTTCAATGAAATGAGGACAGTTTTAAGATTTGGCCAATTCAAATATTAAAATGTGTTTTTTTTTTGTATGTGAAAAGTTGTGCCCAAAAAAAGTTATAAACCCCTGATTTAGGGCACAAGAGGGACGAATGAGAGTTCCTGAGAGTGGTGGGCTGTGAATTTGCTCAATAGGCATTCAGTGGGTACTTCACCCCACTTAATCTACCACGACAATCAAGTTGGAATAATAGAATCCAATACTATTCGATGAATACCAAAATGCGATGCAACAGCACGGAACTGTGCTACGTGTATCATCTGGAGCAGTTCTGAATCAAAATGTATCAGATAAAATGACAAAAAGAGACCATTTAAGTAAAATGCATCACACTCACTATGAGATGGTGATTCTTAAATGGATAGTACTAGTGTGCATCCTGCTACAGATGTGTTTTGCCAGTAGAAGTTAACTGAAATCTGATTGGTTTCAGAAACAATGACATTGCAAATAAGGTTCACTGGCACTACTGGCTTCTGAACACCCTGGGCAGATTAGATTGACATGGCATTACATTACAATGAAGTTGTACGAAAAACAATCTAACACCCTAACATCCACATACACGTACACGTGCTGTAAGTGGTGCGGCCAAAAAAAACGCAACACAATTAACCAAATAGACAATAGACCTTAGAAAATAAATTCATATTATTTCACATGGCATGTTTTAGATTCAGACCAAGCAGAAAAGGCCTCGCTGGCCCTGACCATTCATCACTGGTTCCTTACTTGTTTGATTCCCAACCAGTCAGCAAGATCTCGCGCATTAGCAAGGGCAGTGGAGAGACCGACAACCCGAACACCTTTCGAGGTGTGGGAAGAGATGAAGTTGGTCCTTGACACAATGACTTCCAACACCGGACCTCTATCTTCCCCTGTAATCATAGAAAATGTCCGCCTTATACTGGAATCGTACACAGTAGAGTGATGACACTGGAGTTTGCTGCTTAGATAACAAAATGGGCATATACATGAACGTTTTTGCCCGATGATTTCAGATTCATTTTTTACAATGTTTTTTTTCCCGCAACACTCAAAAATGTCAGTTTCAGATCATCACCCCTAATTTTAATATCTCACAACTACGACACCAATAAATAAAATGCATGACGTGACAATTTTATTTTTTAAGGGAAAAACAAATCCATGTAAACTAGTAATAAGCAACCGTGTCATCTTGGCAGCAAAAACTGAGATCAAGGGTTCAAAATAGTGATGTGTCTTGGCTCCCTCTTTTATTTTAAGAGCTATATTTAAAGCTAGAGTCCATACGTCTGGCATGCAACTTGACAGAAATACACAAGCTGAGGTGAAGCTCAGAACAGACTTTTGGAGAAAAGAGGAAACAGAGCTTTATTCTGCACTGTGGCGAGTGACATGAATATAATGTATTTTATAAACGGTACAAATGAACAAGCGGAAATGAAATGTATTTGTATCACAGTGTCCGTGCGTTGTTGTTTTGAATCACGTTATTCAACTATGGGGAGTAACCCTAACATGCAAACGGGTTATTCCGGATGTTTCAAAAATCAGAATTTTATTTTATTTATCGTCAATATAATTGATGATAGACATGAAAAGTGACACAATAATACAACATCATATTCCCCAGCTCTAGATGTTATTCTGTATTATTTTTCCCCAGTTACTTGGTTGCTTGGTATTTTGCTGTTCGCTGTTTGTAACTACGCTGTAATGTGGTTGCAGCCCGACCTATGACAAGTGCCTTGTATCCCTCAGGCCCCCCATTTCGGTCTTTTGCTTTTGTATTTAGAGACATCCTAAAAAACGAGACAGGAAGATCGGTCAGGTGTCATTAGTAAACAATCCTTACATACCAAGCAGGTGGATTTCGTCAATGATGAGGATCGCTACTTTCTGAACGTAGCTTCTGTTTTGCCAGCTTCTGCTTACTCCATCCCACTTCTCGGGTGTGGTGACAATGAGGTCAGCTTGTGCTATAGCTCTCATATCTGGGGTCACATCGCCTGTCAGCTCCACCACTCTACACATGGATGAAGCACAAAGTACATAATTTAGATATAACTTTTATAACAGGTTTATAAAACTGTCGCATTGCTTTATTGTTTAAATACACCATGTTAATAAAATTAAACCATGGAAAACATTTTCTGTGAGAAAAACACTTTAATCTTTCGAAACCAAAACCTAAAAAAATACAGTGTAACGCCATCATAATACTCATAAAAAGAAAAAAAAAACATCTTGGATGCTGAAGGTGTTTACCCCATTTATGTGAACCTCATTTCGCCAAACTCACCTTTTTCCGAGTTTCTCTTCTATCCTGACTTTCCAGTCCTCAATTCTCTCTCTGACCAGAGCTTTCAGGGGGGCAATATACACCACCTGAAAGCACAGAAAATAACATACATATCTATTTTTGAATGAATGAAACTTGTTTGATTTTTGGGCGCCAACGAATGAAGATTATTTTTTTGTTTTCATTATTGATAAATGAGGCAAACATATTGCTCATTGATTTCCAAAGCAAAAGCAAATGTTGATCACAAAAATAATTCAGTCTGTTTTTATGGAGGAAGAGAGATGGGTACCAAGCCCAGCTACTAAACTGGCCCTGGGGCTACATTATGAAAGACAGGAATCATGATACGCTCCACCGTAACGATGGAGAAATTATTCAAATTACTTTTTGATATATTTAAGCCATATGAACCTTATTTTGCACATTTTACCTCTCATACGTTTCTATCTTGAAATAAAATTAAGATTGTCTAAGAAGCATTTTCATAATTGGCGGTTGCGGTGACACATTTTGGCCACACTCCAGCGCCACGTGTGAGAGGCATGGCCGGCCCCTTCCCATGGAATCATGATCAGATATGATTTGTTGCATTATCAAAAAAATCAATCATGCCATATGACCCTTAAGTGTTTATATTATATTTTGACGCGTATGGTGAAGTCGGTGAAACGCAGTGGTCCCTAACCTTTTTTTCTGCCAGGGACGGACAGGTTCATGCTAGTCCAGACTTTTCGTCGACCAATAACGATTTGTTGACGACGACCGGTGATATTCTCCATTGGAAGCTCAATGCAAAGGGGCGGGGACGGGGTGATGACATACCTAGCCCATTGGCACTACAATATATATCTATCTATCTGTGCAGCCTGGTTCCAAATTGTACAGGTCTGTGGACTAGTGGTCGGGGACCACACTGCAGTTTAAACTCTAGCTAGGCTGTTATCATAGCTTCTCACTCTCCAAGCATGACTAATTTATTTACGCTCAATGCAATGGTTACACTAATGTAAAGGTTTGTTTGTTTGTTTGTTTTTGGTACTCTGAGTGAATAACAATCATGGCATTGACATTTCTCAAAGGTTGATGGTGACAATGCATGCTGCCATCAGTGCAATCATTTTTTACATGTAAGGGGGAAACATAAGTAACCTTGATAAAATAGCAAATATTAATCTCACTTCAGAACTGCTTTTGCAGCCTAACTGCTTTCACCCTCCTTGTTGCTAGTAATTATTAATATAATGATTAAGATGATAACAGTGATTTTCTTTCAAAACATATCAGTTTCTGGAGATCTTTTTTTTTATTTACATTCAGGTGGTTGTAGTTGCAAGACAACCTACATTTTTCGAAATAATACATCAGTGTTCAATCTAACATTGGTTTTAGGTGACATGTACACTTACTGTATGTCCTGAACCAAAATACATTTGGAGATATCATCAAAGCACTAACAAAAACCCAACATTTATTCTGGCACACAGATATTACCAATTGTATATACACAACACAAAGGTCGAGCCAAAACTGAAGACTGGTGGGGAAGAGTTGAAATGTCTAACCTTAGAGCCTGGGTACTTGTTGAAGACTCTGAACATGGCCATCTCAGCAGCTATGGTCTTTCCAGAGCCCGTTGGTGCCCCCAAAAGCACATTAGTATCAGTGTGATACAGTGTGTGGAAGATCTGAGTCTGAATGGGGTTGAAATGAGTGAACTTGTACAAGCTTTCATACTCCCGGTGTCCCAAAGCCGTCACTGGCAATGGCTGCAAGTCCAACAACTCTGTGAGGGAAATAGAATATGGAAATTGAAAGATAAATTTTGGGGGGGGCGGGGGAAAAAAAAAAAAAACCCAACTAAAATCATGTACAATTGTTTTCAATTGTTGGTGCTCATTACCAGTACAGCAAATCACATATTCAAACGATATTTAAGTCATTTTTTTCCACATTAAAAAACTTGACATTTGAAGGAGATACAGTGGACATTTAAAAAAAAAAAAGAAAGACTTTTTGTATAATCTGTACCTCCTCTTTGAACGATTCAAACCATTCCAACTTCAAGTCTTAGATTCTCAGTTCACCAATTCACTTATTTTCACAGCATTTCAGTTCAGCGTTTGCTCTTCAGCATTCACACACGATTTCGAAAGAAATCACACCAGCTAGTAGTTTGAATCTGTTATTGTGATTCACTGAAGTTTGATGTAGTGTACCGGTGTGTGGGGGGTGTCGCTCAGGCAAGATAAGGTTCTGGAAATTGATGATGCAGATAGCTTCGGCACCAAGCCAACGGTCAGACACTGCCTTGATGTAGTACTGAGAGGGTAGAGGTTCAAAGATGGGAATGGTAAACACAATGTGCTGAGCTTCTCCTGTGACCACCTATATGGAATAAGGAACACACACAAACTCTCGCTTAGAAAGAAACAGTCATTATGCACACTTCAAATCCGATCTTCTTTCCCAAAAATATGCAGAAGCTTCAAAGGTAGTTATAGAGGGAGTAATTAATATCATTAACTTAATAGCCTAATTGTCCCAGTCATTTTTGTAGCGTTTTCGCAAAATAAGAAAAAAAACACAATTCAATAAACAAAAGGAGTTCAGTTGCCTCAATTCAACCTTTGCAATTACAATGACCTGGGTGACTGAGAATCTACATGGGCATAAAAAAAAAAAAAAAACATGTCAAGCACATTGGCATTATTTATTGAGAGTGATATGATAGTGAGTTAAAAATGACCATTTGCTGTAGGACTAACGATATAATTATATTTCGTTCCTATAGACCAAAGGTGAACCAAGAGTTTTCCACTCAGAAAATGTACCCAATAATTGAACTTTTTACTGTATATCGAATTTTTGTTGCCGTTTATTTAGTTCAACAAGAGGACTTGGAACAATCTAATCTAAGTTGTGGTGCCACAAAACCAACCTGCTTTTTCTGGAGGAGGAAGTACTCAGAGTGGTAGATGTGATCATTGATTGGGTCCTCCACCCATAACCACCATGGTTCACCCACAGACCCATGTACCTGAAACATGGAAGAAATTCCCACATCAATACATTTTCATTCAAGACAACAGAGTAATTCCTCAATTGCTGATGTTTCTGTACATCCAAATGTATGAGACCGTAGATGGAAATATCTGGATTTCTGCACAAATTCTTTGTAAAAAGGTAATCCGATCTTCAGTTATATTACGTTTAAATCTACAATCTACAACACCCCCCAAGCTATGGCAGCAGGTTGCACCTTCTTCTACTCGAGGAGCATTCCATTGGTCTGCTTTTCACAATCCATCACTAGCGTTGATAGATGAACAAAAGTTATATTTGTTATGAACAAATCAATTTCAGACACGTGAGGCAATATTGGCTACTTGTTATTTTTGTTCAGTTGTTGATTTTGGTTCTATGACCAAGCAGCTAATTATATGTAGCAAATACAACTGTGTCAAAGTTGGTAGCCAGACCATTGTTCAAATCCCGCATTAAAGGCCACCATATTTACCTGATCATTCCAACGGAAGTCAGGTGTGACAATGAGACGGACGCGCAGGACAGTTCGTGTGATTGGTTGAACACTAGCCTCCATTGTGATTGAAGGGATCTGATGGACGCACTGTTTCACTGTCAACCCAATGTTAACATGATGCAGCATGTGTCCTGGAAACAATACACCTGGTATTAACATACTGAGAAGATCAAGAAGAATGACAATATACTAAAATGGAAAATGGAAGTTCCTCATCTGCCAATGCTCTGTTGACTTGGAGGCCACATCATGTTTAGAAACTGCTAATTGAAGAAATGATGCTCTCCAAGCATGTATTGCAGCCCTGTTTTGATTTCACTATTTCTGTCAGCAACTCCTTTAATCGATTTGATTGTTCACAAAAACTGCAAATACGCAAACTTAATTTTCTCCATCTTTGCTTGATTCAGAGAAGACTTAAAACCACCAAAAGCTAAAGCCAAAGATTTTTAAAACAGAAACACATTTTATGTGCCAGTACAAGTAAAAACATGGTACTATGACTAACACTGCATTTGTGGAATATGATTTTAACAGAATTATCCAAAAATGTAATCAAGATGCGACATTAAGGCTAATTGAGTGACAGTTCGAGTCATGATGTGGTGACCCTGCCGGAACCGGCACTGGTGCTGGTACACGGGCCTGAGCAACCTTCATGAAACTATTACTTTTGTGTAGCAACTTTTTTACATGTATTTTTTTTAAGTGCAGTATAACATCTAATTGAATACTTTATATCTTGTTTAAGCCATTCCTTTTGGAAGAACTCAAACTCTCACTATAGGACATAAAATATTTAAAAAAAAACAGGTATATGTTCGTTTCATCATATTTATTTATGAAATTTGGACTGCCCCAGTCGCGCCAGCATCAGTGAATTGCAGGTGGCCCGAAACAATCACATAGACTGTTAAAAGTAAAACCGTGCTAAGGACAGCGTCTGAGGTGAAATGTATAATTACTAAGAAAACGCTATGGTTTTCTTAGTAATTAAAGTGGGCAGGAATAGATGAACATAAGGCACATTCTCGAAAATTCAACTGTTGCCCAGGAAAAGAAAACCCAAAACTGTTAAGTTTGAAAACAGTCATACCAATTTCATCCTTCCTCATTTCCTTTAGTTTATCAACAGTAAGCTTCTTCTCCTCCAATCGATTCAGTACAATGTGACTTAAGTTGGAGAACTGGCGAAGAGGATGGGCAAAGCCCCAAAGCCGCTTGTCAATGACTTTGCAGAGTGTGAGCAGTCGATAGGTCATGGCCGGCCAACGCTTTCTCAGAGCAATTTCAAACAATGCCCTGACAATGCGAGCAGCATTCTGAAAAATGGCAAAAGCAGGAAATTATCATACATCGCTTTAATAATATTCACATTTTTCAATAGTTTGATAGTTTGTTTCTCACCTGTGCAACATATGAAAGGTCTGAGATGAGGGAGAAGCTGTCAACATCTCCACGACTTATGTAGGTCTGCAAGAGAATGTTAACCTTGCCGTAGCCATTTTCCACTCCGCCTGCTGCGGGCAGCTCACAGTAGTTGCACAGCATCTGCTCCAGCTCCTCCATCTCTTCATCACGAACCTGCCAGCATGATTCCAGACAGTGAGAAATTAGAACCACAATTTGGACACTTCTTGAGGTGGGGAGATCATATCATCCCCCCATGTTAAGATGACAAATACTACTGTAGGTGAGTCGATGGAGTATGAGTGTACAGTGGGTAGCTGGCGGGGGGAGTGTTTTTTTTTTGTCCACAGTGTGAATCCCCTTTGACTGACTAAATTAATTTCTCAACCATGGTGTAGCCTTGGCAATCTTACCTTTAGCTGTTCGAATTCCTCAGCCTTAGAGACAATACTAAGGATGTCAGCTTCTGTTCGTTGAGAGTTGAAAAGTTCATTGAATGTCTTCAAAAGGGAGAGAAATATACAAAATAACTGGTCAATGAATTGAATATCCTTGTGAAGAGATAAATTGTAGCTGCTTTTCAGCTCTATTTGTCTACCTCTATAGTGTTGTATCTGATGTAGAAGTGGCTGGATGTCCTTCCCAGGTCAGTGGAGGCAAAGTAGCCAGTGCGCTCTTCAAAGCGGATCATCCTGGCTTTGTCCAGCTTCCTACCTGACTCTACCGCAAGCTCCTTTCTGTACAGCTCTAAGGACGGATCCATCTGAAACATCCAAAGGCTTCATTTCCAACTCCCAAAATCACACTGAACTATTCATAATCCTAGTGTTTACATAAAACACACATGGCATATATTCTGAAAAAAAAAAAGTTAGGATTTCATCTGCAAAATATCACATTTATTTATTTATTTTTTACAAAGTACCGTAATAAATTGACTCCAGTACATAGTATTTTGGTGACAGGGAACAATGCTGAAATTAAGTGAGTTCACAAACCTGCAAGGCCTTGTAGTTGATACCATATGCAAGTGGATTTGCCCTCATGCGCACATAGAGGTAAGTGTAACTGAGCCACTTCACCGCCTCATCCACATTGGTGACTGTACCCAAAGCTATCTGCAACAGCAAGAGACACAAGTTCACACTAACCACTGATCTCTGTCACAACCTGATGGACACTGGAAGAAAACACAACTTTTCCGTCCTTTGAGCTGTTTCTCATAATAACGTAACTTTTGCAAAAACATTTCAAGGGATGTCCACCCCCCAAAAAAAAAGATTTTTTCCAAAGAACACTTTAAGACTAACCTCAGCATTGAGGTTGTCAGCCAGGCTGTCAAGAAACTGACTTTCAATGGGATTTTGCTGGGTGAGCAGGGTCAGGTAATGGCTGAGCTTGTCATGGGTGGTAATGATGGTGCCTTCACCATACTTGTCAAACTGTGGCCGTCCTGCACGACCAAAGATCTGCATCACGTCCAGGATGCCGAGATCCACCAGGGCACCACGCTTGGCATCATAAATTTGTGTCCCCTGGAACCACAAGAGACAGGAACAAATACAACTCAAAATATTTGAGCAAAGTCTACATACACAGTGTGTCCATACAAAAAAAAAAAGGTATTGCAAAGTGGATATTAAAAGTGGCACAGTGTACCAGTGGTTAGCCGCCTCAAAGAACTGCACTAATTTTGGGGGTTTGAATCTCAATGAAGATCCATGTACTCCAATTGCCTTTCACATTCTTAAAAGATGCTTATGTTATTTGGAGACTATAAATTGTGATTTTTTTGTGAATATGTGTGTGAATGGTTGTTTGTCAACATGTGCCCTGCGATTGGTCGGGAACCAGTCTGGGGTGTAGCCGTCTTTCACCAAAGTCAGCTGGGACAGGCTCCAGCTCACCTGCGACCCTTGTGAGGATAGGCGGTACATATACATTTTTAAACGCCAGGTTTATGTGAGGTTGAAAAATCAGAAAAAGAAAAACTATATTACATTTTTTTCCACCATTAATATGACCTATAACCTGTACACCTTAAAAGAAAAAAAAAGAGAAATCTTCTACAGAAGCAAATTAAAAAGAACAGATTGTGTAGTTGCACAAATGAATGTTATGTGCCAACACTGACTCGTATTTGCAATAGTGCGTAGTTTCCTACACCATGTCCAAGGCCCCACCTGAAAAAAGAAAAAAAAAAAATCCCCCAAAACATGATGATGCCAAGACCGTGCACGACTGCAGAAGCTCTCTGGGACCAGGGCTTGTGCTGTAAAATGTGACTACAAAAATATCAGGAAAAGCCAAAAGCAACACCTACATTTTAATTGTGTTTAATCGGAGTCACTTTAAGTATTGGCAGGTGTGTGTTCAATCCAATTTAACATTTGTTTGAATGGGACTGATTTATTCTGACAGCCACATCCCCAGTTATAAATTGGCATGCTCATTTGTACAATCAGATTATCTCCGTTGTGTATTTTTATTTCGCCTCTCGAGAAAATGTCACTTTTTTCACTTTTTTCAGTTTATCGGTCACATTAATGGTGCAAGAACTTGAAACTTCAATAGGGGTGTGTAGACTTTTGATATCCAATGTTTGTTAAAACACGCTGTAAGTAAAAATTAAGACAGAAAATTGAAAAATAAAGAACCTTAATTATAACAGCATGGGCTGGCAGGTTCACTCCCCAGGCCAAGGTGGCGGTACAGACAAGCACCTTGAGGTACCCTCTGGAAAACATACTCTCCATTAGGTTGCGGTCAGACCGCAACATGCCTGCATGGTGGATCCCAAAACCTTCTGGAAACATCTCCTTCATTTGCTTGTTTCTGGAGCGCTGGATCTATAATTTCAGGCAAAAGAGACTGCTTAAAAATAAATTAAATAAACAAATAAATACATCTCTTGTTAGTGTGGAGAGAAAAAAAAATAAACATAGCTGCCTAATCTTGAAAATAATAATGTGCAAATAATACAGAAGAGATGGATTTAAAAAAGTAATGACATTTCCAATTTACATTGAATTGCCTGCTAACAAGTCACTCACACAAACACACACACACACACACACACACACACACACACACACACACACACACACACACACACACACACACACACACACACACACACAGAATTTGGAATGCATCTATGATTGACAGGTGGGTTATGACCTGGTTGTGCTCGATGGGAGTTCTCATTATAGGGCTTTATCGCATTCCGCGGGCATCTAAATGGAGGTTAAAGCACACCAGGCCTCTGCACAATCAAGGACAGGCCGTAACTGTCAGCACTTGAGCTGAGAGTTTGTGTTAAAACAAAGGTCTGGACTTGATGTGTGTTTGCAATGTGGCTTTCAAAAAATTGAAAAGTATAAGTAAATATATTTCCTTCAAAAGATAAATAAAGAACAAAGAGACAAATTATTTTACTGGGGGAAGGAGGAAGTTGCCATTTAGATTATAAATGCAAATGCACCAGGAACACGTGGAGCGGAAATGTTTTCAGAATGGAACCACGTGCACATCTGCGGTCCATGTGCAAATCCAAAACGGCCGGCGTACGTTCACTGCGGAAACTATGGAAGACTGAAGAGGAGGGAGACTTTTATCGGCTGTCTAATACAGCGCCTGTGTTGGTAGGTGCATTAAAATGTATGCACTCACACCCACGCGACCAGATGAATTTCTGACTTGCTCATGCTGAATCACAGCCCGCATTTGCAATCATTATGCTGGCAGTCTTAGCCCTGGTAGTGGATTTCAGAAACACTGCACAAGGTCCGATTAAAGACAAGGAGATACATGTACAATATTTCTTTTTCACCTTCACGGCATACAGTAAATTCCAAAGAAAACATGTCTGGATTATACGCAGAACACTTTGGAATGAACCCCAAAATTGCTGGCTCTCAAATTGTTTCTAGGAATGGGCATTCTTGAGATTTTACCGATACTAGTACTCGTAACGATACTGTTTTTCAACCCGGCATTTCAACAGCATTCTTTTCTATACTCGTTTTGTTTTGGAAAAACACCAAACCAATATTAGCATTGACACAGCTTCATTGTTATTACCTGTATTTCTTTTTAAATGCAACTACAGCGACATTAATGTAAAATCAAGAAAAACAATAATTGACATAAAATGACATGGTTTCAAGAAATCGGTATTACATGAAATCAACCATTATTTAGTGTAAAAAAATGGTGTAAGAGTACGTTGTAAGTTGGATCTTAGGGAGCTTTGCTGAAACTATGGCAGAAGATCCACCTACTGTTAACAAAAGTTAACCCTTTAATGCCTGACCCATCAAGGAATAGCCAGAAAAATCAGATTTTTGGGAACTGAGATGTTCATTTATTAACCCTTATAACAAAATCCACAAAAATATTTTTGCCATATTATTTTGTTTTAGATATTTGTTGTATCACATTTATAAGCATTATGTAGATTACATCAAAAACTGAAAATTTGGAGAAAATCATATTTTAAAACTGCAGTATCAAATTTGATACAGATGATTTAATGTACTATAAAGAATGAGTTACATAATGAAACTGCATGTATCTAATATGATACGAATGGCATTATAGGGTTAAACAACAAACAAAATGGGAAGGTTGTAAAAGGGAAGCATCGGGCTAGGCCAAGGAAGACTTCAAATAATCAACATGGAAAACTTCAAGCAATATAGCTTGGAAATAGGAAATCCACAACAAAACAAATGAGGCACAAATGGCCGCAACGTCTGATTGAGCTCTAAGAAACCGTCGAAAGAAAATGGGACTCGCATACCAAAAAGCCAAATGAAAGCCATCCTTAACATCTAAACAGAACAAAACAAGACTACAGTAGGCTCAAGAAAAGCAATCATGGACTGTGGACGACAGGTTTTAAAGTGATACTCATTGACAAATTGCAAATCTGCATTGGGCAAGGTGATAATGCTGAACTTGTTTGGTGCTGTTCCTGTGTGATTTATGAAGATGACTGCCAGAAGAAAGTGCAAATTTTCAGTCATTGAGGATATGAGGCTGCATGTCAGCTAAATGCACAAATTCATATGAGATTTTGCTTTTTCTGATTCCATCTATTGAAAGGAGGTTTGCAGATGACATAATTTTTCAAGACGCATTTTAATTTTAGTTTTTTTTTGCCAGTGAGAATAAAATCGTAAGCAACTTCCTTGAAGAAAGTCTCATAATGTCAATGTCATGGCTTGCAAATAGTCGAGATCTCAATCCAATCAAAAATTGGTGGTGAAATAGCCTGAGGTGGTGAAACAAAGTACCGGTACTAGTAGTGTAGTGTTGTAGTGTTTTTCGTTTGTTTGTTTCCAGTTTTTCATGATTCCATATTTGAGTGATTTTTTTTTTCCTCTCCTTGATGATAGAGTAATAATAATTGTGACTGACTGTAATTTTCTTTCTTTTAAGTTTCTTAAAGCCAGAAAGGTGGCATTTTGAATGAAAATTGTTTCGTGGAACATCTGTAATTTGCCCTTTTGCCAGGAAGTATTGACAGCTCTGATGAAGCCTGAAGCAACAGCTGAAACTGTCAGCCAGGTAAGAGTTTTTTTTTTATCTTCACCAACAAAAAAACAAAAAAAAAACCAAAAACAAAAAAAAACACTTTTATGGAAAAAAGAAACCTTAAACCTAATCTGATTTAATCAATTTTGACATTATAAATCCCAAAATAAAAATTGCACAGCCATACATATTTCACTTGTATGACATTTTCTCCTTTTTTTCAACTCAACTCAACTCAACTGTATTCTCCTCCAACTGCTCATTATGAGCACCACAGGGCTTTCCATTGCGACTAATTTATGTTGGAATCAGTGGAAAAGAGGCACCAGGTAAGCTCCCTGTTCAGTAGCTTAGCAACCACTGCCTAATAGGGTGACCATTGCGCTGGGCCGCTGTCACCCCTGACAAGCATTCAACCACAGCTAAGTCTGATCATCAAAATTCTGAAAATTCTTAGATGACAAAGGCGGTGTACGCATACTCATTAATGTTGAGCTACGTACATTGTCAGAAAAAAAGGTGCCAAATCTGGACCTTTAAAATGAACCCCGACTAATATGTTTGCTTTATGATTTATTTGGTTGTTTGTAGTATAATATATGGCGATATATTTCCAGTATAACTCATTTGGTAGAAACTGCATTTGCATGCACGCTACCATGTTTTCGAATGTGCAATGCATTCTGGGACGACGACGTGGTACTGTTGCTGCCCACATCGCTGCCACCTGCTGAGCAAAGCAAAACAATTGCGATCTACTACTAGCATCAGTGAAAATGAGTCAAATGCCACACTACTTTTGGATAATAACCAAAGGGGAATTAAGAAAGCGAGACAACGAAAGCCTCCAAAGCTTTCTTAAAGAAAGGAAGTTCAGAAAACAGTGACTGTGTAACAGGTCCAGTAAAAAACTTATTGTACTTGATTATAATTACACAAAATATTCTTTTACTATATCCTCCATTACCAAAGGGTGAAACAAAAATGTTTGTGTTCCCCTACTTCGAAAATTAAAGTGGCACTGCCTTCTTTTAAGTACAACCCCCACCTTTGACTTTCCCCTTTTTCTCTTGAGTCCATGGGGAGGTTTAGAGCTGGGAAAAAAATTTGTTTTGATTGACAAGTTTAAGTATTTTAATACAATGCTGTCAGGCTTTGAGAGTGAGACGATTAAACGCAGCCAATACAAGAAATCCTGCTGTGTGTTGTCAATATTCTTAAACACAAGGCAGTCGGACACTACCGGTTACAGGAGGATGCGGCTGGAAGAGTCTGCCTGCCCAAAGACCTGCGGCTCTGCTCTCGTCTCTGGTGTATATGACAATAATTGACGTTTAAAACTAAATTTAGTGCCTGCCATAATTCCTCAGAAGGAGCCTAAATTGAAATGAGTGACGAGTGAAAAATGTGATGAAAAATGCCAAATGTGAGGAAAAAAGGCGGTGGATGTGGATGACAGAATAATTTTTACCCAAAACAACAATATCCACCAAAGGCTATTTATGTGAAAACAAAAAGCAAAATGCAGCCTGGTGGTGGGTGTCTTCAGTCAAGTTTGTGCAACAAAGCCACGTAAGATGCGGGAAAGGGAAGGGAATTGAAATGCTGCAGCAGAAGCTTTGCTTTGATGTGTCTGAGTGTTGCAAACTTGATTCTCAGCCCTAATCTGAGGTGAGTCAGCGCTGATGTGTGCTGTGCCATGGCTACGTCTGAGATGGCTGTGATCTAAGCTCCTGATCAGGCCCCATTAGGCTCTTCCACAAGCTGATGCTGCTACTGCTGAGCTCGCTGCGTCCACAGATAACTAGCTGCCAACTCTATTCATTGTTGATCCTACTTGCGAATGTGCAGAGAATCTTAGTGTTCGTCGGAGGCTTATTTACCTGTTTGGTGAGAACTATAGAAATAAAAACAATTTGAACATTTGTGATTAATTAAATTGCATAGGTAAGAAGCTGCCTTTTTTTTTTTTAAGAAAATGTTTTAATTAATAACAGATCACAGGTGTCTTAACATGTCAGTGACATGCTTGTGAAATATGGTGCTGAATGATGAATTGCATTTGCAATAAAATTGTGATTTACTTCATTGCAAAAGCTGCAATTTAAACGGTCAGTATTTCATATCAGTCAATATTGAAATATATTAACAATTATAATCATCTAACTGAATTCCAATATGCAACTTAAAAAAAAGGTTAAAAAAAATTAAAAAGTCAAATTAGCTGGTCGCTTATATTCCTTTGGTCAATCCGAACGATCATCACGTGAACAGTATCTCTATATGTAATGATATTGATTTATTGCTCAGTCCTAATATGTAAAACTAGTGTACACAGACGCATCGATCTACGGTTCTCTCCCCCCCCCCCCCCCCCCACCCACACAACCGTTGGTCACTGTTAAAAGTCTAAAGGGGAGTGCTTCGCTGTGCTTACTATATTTTTAAGGGTACATCAATGTTTGAAAATATTTGGAAGCATTTGCTATTAAGGTTTTTTATGATCATAGTTTGTGGTATATTCAATTATCTGAACTATACATATAGGCAATCAATCACTTTTTGGGAAGAGTTAATCACATAAATTCACTATTTGCGGTCAAATTTACTTCTTCATCGCTCATATTTACTGTGTATTACTAGCATAGTTGAACTGGATGCAAACGTATTCGTCAACACTCCAAAACTATTCTATCATGATGTTTGCAGTAGGTGGGATTTTAATTTATGAGGTATATTATTTGTATCCATATACATATTACCTTTCATTTATATGGGCATGCAATTCAACTGAATGATTCATTTTTCCTTGCATTGCGGCTCATCACTGTTGATCAATGTACCACAGAACTGTTTTGAGCATGGTGACAGGCTGTCATGGATCTGACGCGATGGGTGGACAGGTGGTGGACTACTTTGTTAAAAATAGCAGCAAAGGAAAGCAAACACATACTAATGAGGTTGTGTGTGTTCGTGATGTGAAATCCCCGCGGGCTACATAATCAGATGCAGTCTGCCTCCATTGGAACGAAAGTTAAAGCTGACCATCCGAAGAACACACACACACATTTTTTTGAAAACGCAGACTTCCCTCACAATGAAAGAGAACGCACTTAAATGATATATGACACAATGACGCCTTTATCATTACAGTACTGATTTGAAACTACTATTTAAGTAACGTGCATACTGCTTTGAAGACATTCACAATGTACAGTAGATCCTTGGAAGCTTACTATATTATCCCTTCCTTTCCTTATCGAGACTACAAAATTAAAACAGGGCTACCAAACAGAGCAATGCATTGTATTAAGTACATGCGACCACAAGGTGTCTCTTCAAGTCCGCAATATTCTTGGGTGCTTAGTTTCTGGGGACTGGATGGTAAACATCAAGGTAGACAAAGAAATAAAGAATAGAGGTGAAGGCAGGCGCTTGATTGTGAGCAAAGAAGAAAAGTCAAGCAGGCTCATGCGAACAGGGAGCCTGGATTGAGTCACTGCGGAATCTCTAATCACTTCGATGCAACAGAGACAACAGTATTCAGCAAATTGGAATGAACAGTAAACAACATATAAACATAAAGGCGGTAAAGCAATGAATTGCTTTGTATCACACTTCATGTTAAAGTCATTGAATTTTTTATTTTTATTTTTTAGCTTTTTTTTTTTAAATTGGGCAACTATATGGACATCTGGCAGCTTTTGATGTGGGAAAAATTCCAAACAAAGAAAGTTCCATTTTCAAGCATACAAGAAGCAAAACATTCTCCAAGCGACAATTCCAATGAAGTTGGGATGTTGTGCAATATGGAAATAGAATCATAATACAATAATTAACAAATCATTTTCAAACAATATACAACTGAAAACACTACAAAGACAAAAAAATTTATGTTCAGATAAATACTCATTGTTCCCCCCCGCCACCCTCAAATATTCACTCATTTTGAATTTGATGCCAGCAAAACATACCAAAAAAGTTGGGACAGGAGTATGTTTACCACTGGGTTACCTCACTGTGTTTGGGAGCTCTGGACAGTGTTGAAGCTTTGTGGATGGAATTATTTCCCATTCTTGCCTGATGGACAACTTTAGTTGCTCAACAGTCAAGGAAGGGGTCGATGTTGCAACTTGTTGCAACTTTCAGGGATGTCACCTTCTACACCCAATCATGACACTCACCACTTTCCCATTCACCAGAGCCTTTCAGGGATGTCACCTTCTATACCCAATCATGACACTCACCACTTTCCCATTCACCAATTAGATGTTCCAAACAGGTATTCTTTGAGCAGACCTCAACTTTCCCAATCTTTTGTTGCGCCCGTCATCTTGCAGCTATGTTATTTCTCTATAATGTACCACATGAAGCCTACAGTAGACATTGCCTGGGCAGGAAATGCCACAATTGAGTGGGATTACCAGAATGTTTTCACAAAAAGACAGTAATCACCAGTTCACCAAAAACTATATTCAGCAATAACTGATTTTTTGTAGTTGCTGTAATATAAACTTGATTGGCAGCATTTCAAACCCTTGTGGTAAAACCAATTAAGTAACAATGAAAGAGAAAAAAAACAGAAAAGGTGTTTAGACTTGTGTATTTTAAAACTGAAAAAATAAAAGCTAATTTATATGTCTGACCTAGGAGGTGCTTTAATTCTCATATGCACATTGGGGATTAGCACACCTTTAAATATTAATAGAGGGCAATTTCCAGAGAGCAAATAAGCGGTGCATTATCTCTCTGTGGGCTTAAAGTGGAATCGCCCTGATGCCCCTTAGTTCACAAGCGCATGCCCGACAGACAAACACTCAAAGAAAAACTAATGGAGTGGATAATACTCATTGCATTGAGATTGGTCTGAGCTAATGTAAATGTAGAGCCTATGAACCCAAACTGAATTCTATGAGCACAAATTACAGGAACAGTTGTGACAATTGCCTTTGAAAATCTGCTTCAAAGACTAATCAGGCGATGAGGCACCATTTTTAGTCGCCCGACATAATCGCCCGTCTCTATTTCCAGCCCTGGAAAGCAGGAAAAGTGATCTGATTTGTATACATATCCCTTTTAAATAGAGGGGAGATTAGCGACACATCAATCACGGCTCATCCCCAGGGAATGAAGGAAAATGGTTACTAAATTTATCACACTGGCTTCTGCTGCAAGTGATTTAAATATGGGAATTAGAGCTCCACTAACCATCCTCTGTTAAGAGAGTAGAGCTGCACCTCTGTGTACTCACAGTGCATCGACTATTAATTACCTGATCGCAATCACTCTTTCTCCATTGCCTTCACACATGCACAATAAGAACATTGGCAAGCGCGCACACACAGCCACAACCACAGCCACAGCCACACACGTTTTTGGTATCGATACAAACAGAGTGAAAGTGAGGCTGATTGGCTTTGTACCTGTTTTTCACACTGGCCGTAGTCAGGACCTTGGTCTGGTTGAAAAACACACGTTTCTCCATGGTTTTTAGCCATCTCGATTAGCCCCATGGCTGTCCTCACTGTTGCGTTACGAGCATGGACGAACACCATTACCTGAGACATTAAATGACATATTTAACACAGAAATCTGTCTGTCTCCCCATCTGTCTGTATTATTTAATGGCATATATAAATTGCTATATCATGGAATCTGAATTTGTTTGTCACCCGACACTTTTCGCATATCACGGTAATGTTTCCTTCCTATTGAAATGAATGGAAATGCAATTAATTCATTCCAGGCCCAAAGTGATGTTATATTTACCTTGTTTTTTTTTGGGTGTGTGTGGTTGAAAGAAATACCGTAGAACAATGGTCAGCAACTTAGATTGGCCTAGGGGCCACATTTTTTTCCTAACAATTGCATCACAGGGCAAAATTACAATTTCTTCAGGCAAACCCTGCTTTTCCTACGAACAATATTGAATTACCAGTATTATCCATAGGGATGTAACGTATTAAAAGCTCATGGTTTTATCATGCTATTGAAGTCACGGTATGATAATTATTGCGAGATCGTGAAAAATGTACTGCAGAAAGCTTCACTGAAGGTTCGAGGTACACAGTCTATGCGTTTTGCCCTAGATTTTTGTCAATAATACATCTTCAAATATACTTTATCGTGCACTTCTGTTCCTGTTCCAGCAACGTTTTGATTTGCTCACAATAACAAAACGGTCCACTGAGAAATTATCTGGTCATTAATTTGACAGTATTTGTCCTATATTTATAACATTAGAAATGTTATCCTGCCTATTAACAGTCATTAAATCCAAAAATTCAAGTCAAAGATACAGGAACAGTTTCTTCATAGAAACAGCCAAATAACAAAAAAGAAAAATAATCAACTAACCTTGTTACTTTCTTTTTCTGTGCTTAGTGATATGGCAATGACAATTCCCGTCAGTTTGACTTTTACTTTTTGTTTGGGGGGGTGGTCATGCAGTTTATGTACGCCCCTTACATAGAACAATTAGTGGGCACAGCTGCATCTTGACTTGTGTACATTTCTCGCAGAAGTAACATCTCGCCGGCCAGTCAGCCAATTGTTAATGTCCTTGTTTTGATCAAGTCAAGTCAAGTACAACTTTATTGTCAAATGCGCTGTATGATGTGGTCACAATACAATCGTATTCACTCTCCAGGCACTCAACTGAACCCATAACTCAAAAAAACGGAAGTGGAGCGCTTCCAGGAAAAACGCAGAACAATTTACGTTTTAAGCAGAATGGTTATTTTTTTACCGAACCAAGAATACGAAGAAGGCTTTTTTTATTACCGTGAATATTTTGACATCAAAGTTATTTTTTTTCATCTATGTGATCTGGCGTGGGAGATATAAATGGGAGTGGGGCAAATTTGACCCGCTGGCCGCTTGTTGCCAACCACCGCTGTCGAATATAGAACTAAATTATGAAGAAAAAAAACATGCTAATGCTAGCTAATCATTGCAGAATGTCATTAGGGCTGCGATTGGCAGGGCGTCCCCGCCTACAGCCCGAAGACGGCTGGGATAGGCTGCAGCACCCCCAGCGACCCTTGTGATAAATCGGATCAGAAAATGGATGGATGGATGGATGTCTTATGAGGCACTTGCTTTTGGCAGCGTCCAATGCAAGATAGGGAGCCGGGAGGATGGCGGCGGTGGCCTACCTTGAGCAAGCCACATTTGTCACTGGTTGCTAAGCGACCAAACAGAATGGCCTGTTCCCCCTTGTTTGGACATTAAGTAAGCTGCAGCTAAGCAATATGATTTTATCACATTTATAACTAAATGTTTGGCTTTTGCTGTGAGTGAAGAGGAGGAGACGACAAGCAGCAGCAAGAAAAAGGTACTGTAATTGGTTCATCTGACTAAAGATGTACAGAAGCTCGGCAAGACCTCAGCCAGTTCAGACTCCTTCGTGAGCTCGAGCTATTTGGAGATCACTTTGAGGTGTACTTTAGGCTTCTTCAAGTTTCGCCCTTCCTTTTTCACTGTCACCTACATACCACACAAATACCTTGCCATTATCCCTCCCTAATCACTCGGCCACCATCTCTCGATTGGAAACACTGTATAACGTCGCCGTGGTGCTGCACCTAATTTGAAAATTCAGGCAACGGCAAGATCACGCAACCCCTCGCCTAGGGTGGTCCATTTTGGAAAAGTTTGTCGGATTCGTCGGGCCGGGTCGGAAATCTTGTCGATACTATGACACAAGGATGTGTGCAAAATTTTATTCCGATCGGATAATTTTATCCCGTCCCGCAGAGCGACCAAAGTTTCCCCTATGGAAAGAATGTTACGGGGCTGAATGGTAGTACGGTTTCTCCCGTACAGTAAGGATTTTGTTTTGCTCAGTTCGCACTTGCAATAATTCAAAGACGGAAGACAGGAACGCATGTATTGCAAAAAAGGCAACCGTGGTTATCCTTCAACACTGGTGAGATTGTTGGTCCATGTTAACTGGTCCATCTGTCTATCTGTCCATCTGTCTATAATGTCCATCAACACTAGTGACACTGTTAGACCGCAAAAAAAACGAAATCCGCCGTGCGTGCCATCCCATGCCTACTTCGCGCACGGGTGCAACGCCCGGTGTCGCTCCACGACCTGCAGAAGGTGCTGTCGCTGTTGATCGTCGCGCGTAATGGCGCCGCAGAACGCGCTGATGAGGGCGACGCCCCTCTCCGCAAAGTCGTTCACCACCCGTAGGTGACGAGCGCGCCGACGAGCCGTGGTGATGTTCGATGTCGAAAAGCGTCCTCAGCTCAGCGTCCAGTAAGAATTCCGGCGATTCTCGACTTCAATTGAAAGATATTAGCTCGCCAGTAGGTGACCGTTGTGTGTTAGGCGTGCGTTTGAGTTTGTCTCCGGCTGCTGAGAGCAGCGATGGAATGGTTAGTTAGTCAGGAGGTGATCGTTCGGGCAACATTCAGCCCAGCCAGTGTCACGCATGGCAAAATACACG
The DNA here is from genome assembly GCF_001891065.2 of Hippocampus comes. Lineage (NCBI taxonomy): Eukaryota > Metazoa > Chordata > Actinopteri > Syngnathiformes > Syngnathidae > Hippocampus > Hippocampus comes. The sequence goes on from NW_017805583.1 coordinate 1,710,395, forward strand.
GTTAAAATACACATGTTCACCCTATTGAGACCAGTTGTTATGGTGGAAACTTTGGCCGCTTTGCGGGACGGGAAAATATCATCAGATCGGAATGAAATTTTGCACAGAACCTTGTACCATAGTATCGACAAGAATTCCGACCCGGCCCGACGAATCCGACAAACTTTTTTTTTTGCCATGAAAATGTGGACCACCCTACCCTCGCCTCTAGGCGATGCAACATGAGTTCTGTCGCTGTACCACGGTTACAATGAGATGGAAAATTGTTTAGCACTTATCTGAAACCCACCCACATGAACATGGTTGTACAAAAAGAAAAAGACAAGTAAAAAATTCCATTAACAGATTCAAAGCGCATCTATTATGGACTGCTTTTCACTTTAACGTTGCCTATTTCATGTGCCACTTTAGTTGAGGTTTTCTGTTATTTATATTGTGCTGCTTGTGTTCTTTTTATGATGTTTGTACTGTGACCTTTAGTTTCCTGAAAGGCGCCTATAAATAAAATGAATTATAATCATCATTATTAGTATCATTATCATCATCATTGTTATTTTAATACATGTCAAATAGATACGCACACCCCTAAAATAGAACACTGTATATTAAAAATGGTATGAGTTTACATATACTGGCCAGAACTTTAAAACTATAGCAGTTACAAATATTTCTGTCTCACATGAAATGAAAAATAGCTCTCGTTATGTGCCAAAAAGTCCTATACAACTGCAAACTATAACCACAATTATTTTCGAATGCCTGTTTGAGCTACAGCTTTGCTTTTGGTTATCATTAGTTTGTGCAAACTGTGGCTGGTCAATGTGTATGTGGCACTAAATTGGACATTTCTGTTGTTCAATGCAACTGTCGGAAAAGGGTGACGAAATTACCTGATGACCAGCTTTGACTTGCTCAACAACTTTGTTATAGCAAACCTCCTCCATGTCATGAATTTGCTGGATCTAATCAGAATAGAAAAATCACAGTTATTAGTTTAATTAATAAAGTCACGTCATGTTCGAATTAATATGAGCTTTTCAGACAGTTTGAGGAGTCAGAAGCGACCACACGTCATTACACAGCAAAATACCGTATGTATTTGTGAATCGTGGATTCATTTTTGTGATACACAGTAGCTCACAAAAAATCTAACATATCAGCAACTGTTTAATGGTATCCTCTCAAGGGGTTGACACATTCTAGCCCATGTAGTGTGAAATACTCAATGATTGGTCATCTGGCATCTGGGACGCTTCACGACCATGACAGCAATCACAATGTCGAAAGTTTGGCATGTCAGAGTTTTTGTTGGTCTTGCCGCATAGTGCGACATGTCCATCGGTTCTTCGGCATTGACCAATAGGAAGACAGTGCCCTCCTACTTATGAGGAGAAACAATGTGGTGTATAGTGTCTAAAAAGTGACTTGAACAAAATGGGAAATATTGGAACACATACAGTACACACCATTTCAACTCATGCTGTGTGTGCTAGCTGCAAAGCTAGTAGCTGATTAGCAAAATTAGTGCCATTTAACAAATTTATTACCTCAAGTTCCTTTTGGAGAATAGACAGTCCATACCGCCCTCTTCCCACAATCCAGGTCTATATAGATTATTAGGTCTTGCCATGAGTTTAGCCTGATGGTAGTGTCATGATCTGAGGCTGACTACCAGCGCTGGTTCATTGAGGGAAGCATGTATTCGAATATGTATAGTGACAATCTGACATAGAGAATGACTCCCTTCCTTTGGAAACTGGACAACATGGACTGGTACAATTTGGACATTTTTGTAGTCACTGTGAGGTGGATTCACTTGTGGTGATTGATGCCTATGTAGAGACTAAAAACTGTGTTTTGAGTAATTTTCAAAAGACTGTAAATCCATACTTTGATACAAACTGTACAGTGACTATTCTGAGTTGGTATCGTCCCTTGCGAAAATATAAACTGGTTTCTGACATGTGAGGGGTGTACTGTTGTGAGCTACGACATTCTCCTCTGGGGGTATAGCTAGACCATGTTTCAGATCAATGCTAACTTGATTAAGTATATAAAAATAAACACAGACACAAACTAATAGCAATCATTGTTCTTTTACCTTGTTAGTAGTTTTGATGCCAACAAAGGTCTGTCCGAGTGGCACGGGTCTGAAACGACTGTCGAAGAAGAAGAGGCCAATATACGGGTTGACGTGCAAGAAGGTGGCCACATCTAGATAGTTGGGAAGAGTGGCGGATAATCCCAGAATCCTAATCATACTTTGGGTGGACTCCACCTGGTAGGCCAAAGCATTAAAAACACGCGCGCGCGCACACGCACACGCACACGCACACACACACAGACTTTTTATAAAAGGTGGGGTGGGTAGATTAGCAATGAAAACACCTTCGTCCTTATTGTTTTTTGCGCAGTTATCAAAGAAATATTAGATTATTAATTTCTGTATACATATACGCTGATTTATTTTCATTATTTTAGAGGCAGTAAATACGAAACATTTTCCAGTAAATTATTTCGACATCCGGTATGTGTCTTGCAAGATAAGATAAGACATGATGAGATAACTGTGACGAGTACCACAATACCAAATTGCCACATTTTCTGATTATCAAAATTTAAAAGCAGGATTCTGAAATATTTAATGGAAAATAGCTCAGTGATGATAATAATGTGGTTTTCTACCTGTCTGATAGTCCGGGCCACAAGGCTCTCCAGTACTGGTCCTCGATCTTCATGAAGAAGGTGAACTTCATCCAAAATTAGGAGACGTACAATCTGGGAGAGAGCAATGTCGCCAACGCTCTTTCTTGTCACAACATCCCACTTCTCTGGGGTAGTCACTAACATCTGGAGAGACATATCAAAGCATTTGCTCTTCCATGACAGATACTCATTTTACAAATGAAATATGTCTGTTGACCATGATTAATCTTTATACAATAGTTGGTATACATGATAGCTTATGGCTGGAGTTATATTACGTGCAATTCCAAGAAGCACATACAGATTACTGCAAATCTGTGATGAGATAACATCTGACATTTTGACCCCCCCCCCCCAAAAAAAAACCAAATAACAAAAATCGTGTTTTTAGAACATGCTTTTGGGGATTACTAATTCCCCAAAGTCTCTATAAAGGCAGTTTGTAAAGTCCTCACTAGTTTGTATAAATCAAATGTCTGCCACTGGAGACTGTTTATAGAACAGATAATTTTGGGGTCACGGTGTACAGTCAAGAGACAAAAACCTGGCATTTGAACAGGGGTGTGGGGACTTTTTATATCCTTGAGGAATTTAATTGACTTCCTCAAGAGTGACTTCATCAATCAACATCACAATACAAATGAAGGAAAAGAATAAATGGAAAATAAATAGTAGCAAGAAGGGACCCAATTAAGGATCTTTTTTTTTTTGGTAATCTCAAACCATTTGGTATTTCTCCCATTAACCAGTACCGGTAACATGTAATGTGCAAGCTTTTTAGCCTCCAAATATGATCAGCTTGCTTGAAACTATACTGAAAATAATCCAACAGTCAAAGTCAATTGGAAAATCATAAATAGATGGAGACAGATGCAATGACATATTGCTGTGGCTCAGACAGGACCACATGAAATGCACAGTGATGAAAGTAGTTACTTTTGCAGATGTTTTTGCCAAGTCACTGAGCCATTTGGTGGTCCTTGGGAACATATTGTATTTGTGTGTATGTGCATCACAGGATGTGGGTAATAGGCACCTGTGTTCGTAGAATCTCCCCTTTGGTTAGCTGCATGTCACCAGTGAGTTCTTTGACAGTGATGCCCAGTGGCTCCAATCGTTTACTGAAGTAGTTGGTCATCTCAGCTGCCAAAGCCTTCATTGGAGCAACATACACTATCTGCAGAGAAAAATGAGAAGAGTAGACACCACAATGAGAAGAGTAGACACCACAGCAGGGTAAATTGGATTTGGGAATGATGGAAGATGAAGGAAGTGGGAGAGATTGATGAGGGCTAATGGACAGGAAAGAGGAGCACGTAAAATGCTGGTGATAAACCTCCACAGAAAAACTTGGTAAATGGCACAAATCTTAATTTACTGACAAACTGCAGACACATCTATCTGCAAAGCTCAACAGTGACATGCAGTATTTGAAGTGCTTGTTGTGTCACCAATGAGCCAATACATGAACATGCTTACAGAGATTTAGTTTGTTTTGTTTGACACCTTGGATTTAAAAGACACATACTGATAACTTTTGAATGGGCTGCCATCAGCTGAATCTTTGAACATGTACAAAAATGCTGTTTAAATACAGTGGTACCTCTATTTATGAAATTAATTGGTTCTGGAAGAAATTTTTTAACTAGAAAATTTTGTAAGCAGACATGTTTTCCATAGAAATGCCCTAATTCGTTCCAACCACACACCCCCCCCCAAAAAAAAGAAAAAAAAATCAGACAAATGTTTAACTAAGCATAAAAATGCATCACAATATGTAACAAATACATGTTACTATTAGATTATTGCACAATAAATGAGAGTAGTGCATAATGTAAAAAATTAAGAAGAGAGTAAACAATAGAAATGATGGTCATTTAACTTTTAACTGTGTCCTCATCGTTTTTTGCCCTCTTTAGTTCATGTTCTCTCTCAGGAGTGGTTTTTGTCTGGCGTTTTGTCAAGAACTGATCCAAGGACGTTTGCTTTTGCTGGCTTTTCACAATCCTTTGAAAATGCCCAAGGCAAACATCAGCATAGTGAGCGATTGGCCGACTGGGTGATTCACATTTACGTAAAACTATCGGAACACCTCATGGCCCGAGGGGCCAATGACGAGGATGCTGCATAGACACATATCTATCTATCTACACGCATAGAAACATACGGCAGAAGTCCCTCTAGCCAATGGCATGCCAGGATGATGCTCAGTAATAGCCAATGACAGAGCAGCAATAAGTATGTTGCGTTCAGGAAACTCGGAGCTGCGAGTAGCAGTCCATCCTGTATGTTTATAAGACAAGATAAGATAACCTTTATTTGTCCCACACTGGGGAAATTTACAGTCTACAGCAGCAAAATTTGGGGGTGGGGGGGGGGGGGAAAGGGTTTCATTGCACAAAATTTCTTTCGTGACAAGAGGCAATATTTTCCTGTTGAGACGTTTCAGCACTTAAAAACTCCGTATGAAGAGACATTTGTAAGTAGAGGTACCACTGTACTTATATTTCAACAACTCATTCATTGTTGGAAAGTGCAGGGTGACGCCATATTTCCTGATTAAGAAAGAGCCATGCACAAGAAGTGTAGTTATTATTTATAGTGGCTCGGACGGTGCAAGAATCCCCCACCATTACACCGAATCCAAACTCTCACATCAAAATAAGAGTTTAAAACTGATAAGGTTTTATGGCATGATGGATGTTTTGATATAATCGTGCGAATCATATTGTCATGCGATTGCATACACGGAAACAGAAAGGTCCTGTGCCTGAGTTGTGCATGACCCTGGAGTGGGGCGAGATGGCTCACTTCTGATGGTAATATGCTTCTTAGACTAATATATTAATTTTATTTCTAGTTAGAAGTGAGATCAAGTAAAAGGTGCAAAGTAACATTCAAATAACTAAATTAATCGAAAATTAATTTTAATAATTTCTCAAGGACCCTTAACAGTTCTGTAAGGTCCGGAGCTCATCGATAGATTCAGTGTCTCGATCGATCATAAAGTTTGTCAGGGGAGGAAGTGATTTTCGCACTGGTCTTCAGTCCACAAAGATTGAATACATAAAGCACCACGACCATGCAATGAGTACAAACAACAAGGGACACCAGATTTGAGGAGCAATTAATCGTATATGACTACATCAACCAGTATTCCCATCGAACTTTATAAAAAACAACAAACATAGAAGATGTTATTTTTTGGGTTTTTTTTTTTGCTTTCGTAGGGTGACTATTTAAGTTTATAAAAGCATGTATTGACTTTACTGATAGGCACGTGTGGACCAATGTGCATGCATGGAAAGCATATGGACATCGTGAAATATTTTAATGAATGGAACAGGGGTCTGTGTGCAAAACGGTCAGCGCACGCAAAATGCGCAAACGATAGAAGACACAATGTCTATTACAGTGCCTTTGTTGGTGGGGGCATTAAAAAGTATGCACTCGCGCCATCAGGAGCAGATTAAATTCTTACTCGCACACGTTGAAAAACTGGTTTCATTTGCGACCATTTTGCTCGCAGTCTCGAGACCTGCTTTTACTGTACCTTGAATTCATCCTTTTTGATGACACCGCCAGGTTGTAGGTGTTGCCGAATCTCGTGAAGGACAGTCAGCATGGCGATGTTGGTCTTGCCAGCACCAGTTGGGGCGCAGATTAGAAGGTTTTCATTTGTGTTGTAAGCAGTCTCAAACACCAATGATTGGATTCTGTTAAGACGTTTCATTCCTTTGAATACCAGTTGTCCAATCTGGGTCAAACACAAACACAAACAAACACACACACACACATACACACACACACACACACACACACACACACACACACACACACACACACACACACACACACACACACACACACGTTTACCGTAAATTCCGGATGACAAGCCGCTACTTTTTTTCCACACTTTCAACACTGTGGCGTGTAATATGAAGCGGCTTTTTAATTATTTTTTTTCCATCGCGGGAAAAACATGGACCAATAAAATGAATGAGTAGTTCACTGAGGTCCAATGAGATTGTATGACTAATCACAACTTCCGCTCTTCTCGCCATTGCGGGGAAAAATGTGTTACCTGGCAACAGTCGACCAATAAAATGAATGAGTAGTACACAGGGGTCCAATGAAATTGTATGATTACCGGTAATCACAACTTCATTATTGCAGTCTTTCTTCAAACCCTGATCAACATGGAGAATACCAGACGAAAAGTATATGATGCAGCTTTTAAACTAAAAGCGATCACTCTGGCATTTAAAGAAGGAAATCGAGCTGCTGCCCGTAATCTTGGCATAGACGAGTCGATGGTGCGAAGGTGGAGGCTCCGGCAAGAAGAACTGAGCCAGTGTAAAAAGACAACCAAAGCTTTTAAAGCTTTTAAAGGTGGGGCGTCGTGGTGTTATAGATTCATGAAACGGAAAAGCCTGTCTATTAGGGCACGCACGACGTTGTGTCAGCAGCTACATCCCAATTACGAGGACAAACTTGCTTCGTTCGGCACGTTCACGCAAACAAATATAGCGGAGAATTCCATCAGCCCAGATGAAATAATAAATATGGACGAAGACCCTCTGACATTTGATTTGCCTCAAACTCGGACTGTAAATAAAAAAAGGTGACTCCCCCGTCATACTGAAAACAAGCGGCCACGAGAGAACACATTTTACCTCTGTTTTGAGCCGCGGCAGGGACGCAGAAGCAAACCCCCGTCTACTCATTGGCCAGCGGTTTATAATATGGTGCGGTGCATATAATTACAAATAGATTTTTTATATATATATAGGTGACAAAATAGAAAAATTAAAAGTTAAGTACAAATACTTTGTTACTGTACTTAACTAGATTCTCCAGACATCTGTACCTAACCAGATTATTTTGTTTTCTGACTACTTTGTTTACTATAGACATTTGAAAATAGAAAAATTCATCCAAATTATAATGGGTCTGTGTCTGTCCCATAAATGCTCACCGACTGCCCTACAGCTGTACAAGTCTCCCTATGACATTACAATGACCGGCGAACACTCACAGCGCTTAGTAATCCCTCTGAGTAATCAGCTAAGCATCTTTAAAAAGGCAGATGCTGCACCCTGAGAAGATGACCAGAGGGTCTTCCCCTCCTGCTACGGCAGTTTTCTTTACTTATAAATGGATTACTCCCAAAGAGAGTGAACAGACAAAACACACACAAAAAAAAAAAGACGGCCCATGTGAGTTTACCTCATCCAGTTCAGAGATGTATATGGGTTTCTCTTCAAAGCCAATAGGCATCGGTTCATTAGGTGGAATCTCCACCTCTTCATACATTTTCGTATTATCTCTGCGGATTCCCTCAGGAAGCAACATCTGGATTCAAATTATAGAAGAAAAAATGTGGCGAAATAAACAATATAATTTTTGATTAAATTGTCCCAGAGAGATACATGTCGTAATATGTTCCTGATCATGACTGTAGTTTGCAGTTGGTGTTGAACCGCAACCATAAAAATAAATAATGATAAATGAATACATCCCTGACAATCAACCTTTTAGGGCCAGCATATTTGACACAGCTATGTCACTGTATATCAGAGTGTGGCTGGTCAGTTTATATTGCCATTAAATATATAATAATAAAATACAATACATCATAAAATACATGTCATCCATCAAATGTAATCCTTTTTTAAAATCACTCTGTAGAGGGAAATAATGTAAAGGCTATTGCGTCATTCCATGACAAGTCACCCCGTGGGTTTAACCTGGAGGATTTTTAATGAAACGTGCTGTAATTGTTGATACTGATGGCAAAACACTAAATCTCAAATTTTCGGTCAATTGGACAAGGGGTTTGGGAAATTCGGCCCACTGATTTTCAATTAGCTCAGTAAAAAGGGGTGTGGCCACCTTCCTTTGGATCCTGATATCTCAAGAACTAATGGGTCATTTTCACAAAACAGGTATTCTTAGAAAGAGAATTCACCAAGCAATGTAAATTAGTAATTGCATTGAATATTCAAAGAATACTCAATGAATATTCAACTTTCAATTAATTTTAAGATCTAATCAGAGACACCATCAGTTATATCAATTTGGACATTAAAAGTTTCCAAACCCTATGTGTTATGATAGAATCTGTATGTCTGTTCATGTGTACCTACTGTGTATGCAGATGTAAAAAGAGGCAAAAAAGACTCACCCTTGTTCCTCCAACAAAAGCAGGGGTCTTTGTGGCTTCTGCATAGCTGTCATAGACATTTGGGTATTTAATCCGCTCATACACTCTTTCTCTAGTAATTACAGGTTCATGGCGTGCAGTCAAGAGCGCCTGCTCCCTGCATGAAAGAACAACACGTTGAACCATTACTTACAATTACTTACAATTGTATTAAAAAAATGTTACGCTGTTTCTGAATGAACTGGGTGAGAGGAGCAAAGACATAACTGCAACGTCTGCAGTCCCGTTTTTCCAATGGATCATTTACTTGAAAAGGTACTGATGTGTTTCTTCATGCCGCAATTCTTTTGGCTGAGCTGAACACTATCCTTTAGTCATCCTTCATAAGTCAACTATCACAATAAATACATTTTTAAATGTAGAGAAATAATGCAATCTCCCATAATTTACCGGTACTTTTTTTACTATACAACACCACTGTGTCAGTTGTCTAAAAATAATGTACCTTGTCAGATTTAACAAGAGCACAAGAGGAGAAAAGGACAAAGACAGAAGAGGAAAGAAAGAAGACCAAGAAAAAGAGATCTGACATACCGCTGGGCTCTCATCTCTTTTGGGTCAAAGTTCATGAGAGCATCTGAGTAATCTACATCATCAGTTCCTTTTCCCCTCTTCTTCTCTCTCTTCTCCTCCCTGCGGAATATCTTCATCAAATGTTTTTCCTGTTCGGAATGAATGGTCACCTGACAGCCGTATGTGGGCCTCGTAACTTCGTCACTGACTTTTCGGACAGAATCTGGAAGGGGGGGGATGAAAGGTTACAAGGCTGGTTTAACACGACAAGATAAAATTAAATTAGCCCATGTGAAATTAAAATCAATATGTCTTGTACATGTGCCACACCTCAGAAGAGTATTGTGAACAACCTTGCCAAATTTAAATGACCCCCCCAAAAATGGCATTGTATTTAAACTGAGGCTTTAAAATCAGGAAATATCAAACCATTGTTTCTGCTCTCAAACACAGTGAGCAAATCTGCTGAATGCATTGAAAACAAGCAAATATGGCTTTGTATGATGAAGATAAAGCGTTATACAAGTGCCCTTTATTTGCCATTATGACCTAATCGTTTTGTTTTTTTGACGTTTATTTGGTAGACTATGGACATGTTTTTTGGCAAAGGTACAACCCATTCGAGTAGATTCGGGAATTTTGGTCAATGGTGAAACACAGCGAACACAAGTTTTGGGTGGGAGCCGGTGCTCCACCGCATGCATATCGACAGGCAACCATTTTCATAAAAGACAGAAAAGAAAATTATCCTCCAATTGCGATTGGTTGGGTACACTAAAAAGATAGCTATTCTATTCAACTTTCAATTGACATTTTTGCAGCAGCTACATATTTTTTAAGTAATGAAGTAAACTTGCCCCCCCCCACCAAAAAAAAAAAAATCCTTGTTCAGAGTTTGAAATCATCACATACAATTTTTTTTTAAAGCCTGTTCCCTGAATTGGTCAAGTACAAAAAACAAAAAAGGATGTTGGATTGACCGTCAATAATCTAAGGCGAAAAGTCAGTAGAAAGAACTGAATTAATCAGAAATGATAATCATGCAAGGCACAAAGGGCAGTGAAGGTGTTAAAGTTCCCTGTCGCAGTCCATCTGTTTAAGGCACAACAGCTCAATAAAAGTCAGATTTGCTCCTGGAAACAGATGAGATGTGATGATTGCACTGCAGCTTGCGCTGATTGACTCAATGGTTTCCACTTCATCTCATCTCGAGATTCAACCTGCTGTTTCCATCTTGCCGCTGCCTGGATCGCGTCACTTGTATCCCACACACCAGTGCCCCGCACACATTACATTTCCAGCTTCTGTAAATTGAGCACCATTTTATTATTTTCTAAATGAATCTTCATCTTTACTCTCCCCTTTCTCACACTTTGTTGGTTGCAAGTGTGACTGGGTGAATGAGGTGAATGATGTCGAATATGCAGTATATTTATAATTTATTTCCACTGTACCTTTGATTTGACTGACCTTCTCCTTTGTTAAGTGCATGTACTGTGTGAACATTCAGTCGTGGAGCAGCCAATAACAACACACAACAAACCCCTAGGTTTGTCCATGTACATATTATGTCAAAATTATAACTTTGATATGATACGTGAATCTCAATATTGAGGCTGAAATGATAACCAGGTAAAAACATCAGCTAAAGCGGTGGGATAATAGACGACAAAACATGGACCTTCAAGTTCTTCATATTTTTCCACCCATCCTCTTCAGACAAAAAGAAAATGTGATGCCACTGCACATTTTTAAACAATAGCAAAATGATTCTTTCAGAGCTGCTGACTTTTGTAGCCTTGCTTAAAAATAAAAAACCTTCACCAAAGAATTTCTTCTTGTCACGAAACGTATTTGTGTGAAAACCAGCATGCATTTATCTTTCTTCCTCTCTAACATATTGTTTGGAGAGTTCATCTTGGGTCTCAGGAGAAAATCTGAAATTGTGCAAGTCTACTGCTCTGCAATTATGAGCAGGCGCTCCCAGATCCGTTCAGAATCATTTACTATTTTCGTGCGTAGTTATGCCGTACTACAGCCTATATGCTGTTGAGACACTGAATTAGCACATCTGTAACATACAGGTAAGTCATTTGCTCACAGCCAAAATGAATGACTTTCTTACAGGAGTACTCTTTGAATGTCCTTGAGTGGCCAAGACAGAGAGAGCCCAGACTTGAAACTGATTGAATTCCCAGGAAAGATCTGAAAAACGGCTGGACATTGACGCTCCTGGTTCAGCCAAACTTTTGGCATTATATTTAAAAAGACTGACGATGTTAATTTATTTTCTTTTTTTTGTTTGTTTGTCTGTTCGGGGGTTTTTTTGTATTTATAAATTTAGAAAAACAACAAGAATACTTGTTTCATGTGTTTTGTTGAGAGATTTGAGGAAATAATTTAATTTATTCCATTTTAGAATACGGCTGTAACATTAGAAAATGGAAAAAGTGAAGCATGATGAATGTTTTCTGGATGCACAGTATCGGAAAGAAAGAACAACTACTTGTATTACCTTGTATATAACCTGACTGTGGTTGGGAAAGTGGCGGGATGTTTAGCAGGGGTTCAACAATAACTGTTCTTTGTTGCAGAAGTGTCGAGATCATTTCTAGACCTTCTGGGCCAAGAAGCTCAAATAACTAGACAGACAGAGAAAGATAGGGCAAAATGAGTTGCTGTAAGCAAAAAACATGCAGACATCGGCAGCAAGAAATACACAAATTAGGCAAAAAAGCAACACAAACATAGTTCATAGACATGTTCAGGGTGGGTCAGCGAAAGCGAGTCAAAATGAGTTATAACAACTGTATGCAAATTTTATTTTTGTTGTCTGCCCTTTGTCCATCTGGATCACCGATTTTCATCAGTCCCATGGGGCTGCAAATAACAATTATTATAATAAGCAATATATGTTGAAGATTGACCCATGAATCGATGGAGGAAAAAAACTAAACATTTAAATTTCCATCCTTTTATTCAAAAGCTTGGCATTAATTTAATTCAAATTGAGAATGCAGAAAAAGCTCAAGCTAATTAATTATGATTCAGTTCCTGGATTGGTCTCTAACATGTCTGAAAATAGGCAAATATTTTGATCATTGTTTTCCAAAGTAAAAGCAAATGTATTATTTTGATTCAACACTAAGATGCTCAGTCCGCTTTCATGGACTGCACGAAAGAAATTGAATATTTACTATTGAGGAGCTGAAATTCTGAGCATTTGGACAATGAAAAAAAAAATGCATCTTAACGATTCAATGATTATCAAAAATAATCAGCAATTTATTTGATAATCTCGGAGCTGTCGATTAATCAATTACGGTAATCATTGCACATCTTCAGTCCCAGGAGATGAAATATGACATTGTCATTATGATGACACTGTATTATAGCGATATTGCGCAAATAAATTTAAATTAAAAAATGAGACAAATTTACACCAAAAGCATTGAAAAAAGTTTTATTTAACAAACCCCAATTCCAATGAAGTTGGGACCTTGTCCATCCATCCATCCAGCCATTTACTTAACCACTATTTCTCACATGGATTCAGTGTTCTGCCAGGGGTGTGCTGCAGCCTAACCCAACTGTTTTCCGGCAGTTGGCGGGGGTACGTCCAATGTTCTTTCTCAGCTGCGCGCGTGAGTAATTGCGCACATGGTGACACTGCCGCACACGACGCACACACATTACAATTCTACACTCATTCCTTCATTTCCACCCAAGTTTAATCTCCTGTGTAAGCAGGACACCACACCATTCCCACTTCCCTTACAGTTTCATTAGTGCAACCGAGGCTGCACACTCAATTTTTCGACTATAGTTTGAAGCATACAATGACACACGAGCACACACACGCGCATGGAAAATACGTGATCAGCACTTCGATCAGTGCCTTTCATTGCTGATTACAAAAAAAAAAAAAATGACAAACCATACCCTGTACTTTGCAGCTTTCAGCCAACTAGCAACCAGCTTGAGTGAAGTGTAGTGTCCCTTCCCCCTTTCCTTAACGCAGAATGTTATTGACCAAACCAGTAACTGAACCATATTACAAAGTTTGTTTATTTTCTGCACTGTCAATTTTATCTAATGATCTGTTTTTGTACAATAAGGAGATGGGTGTTTGGATAGATTTGTTTTAAATATTACTCAGAAATTAATTCAAAAAAATAAAGAACAGATGAATTGATTATTAAAATGATTGATTGCGAGCGGCTCTAAAATTGGAAAGCGTGCGGCTTATTCATGTGATCACTATCGGGATCGGTATCAGCCAAGCTCACCCATGGATGATCGTATCGGAATCGGCACCATAAAACCCTGATCAGAGCAACCCTAATATACAGTACAAGCATCATGAGCTACATACTGTAACTACCCATGAACGGCATGGCATGTCTGTCATGGGCTCGTATTGTTGCTACAGTCTCCGTTTTGTAAATAGGATAGAAAGAACACACAAGGGCCTTGCAGCGGGGGTTGTGTTCGGAAATTCACGTTGACGCCAAAAACGACTTAGAGTGGTGTGTTAGTAGAAGGGCCAAATCGCACTCGGGGCCTAGTTCTGAAAGCACCCGAGAACGTTGCTACAGGTCTGCTGCCATCTTTTGGTGAAATATGAAAGGGATTTTTTTTTGTACGTGTGTACTGTATTTGTACGTGTGGTTAAGAGTAATGAGACTCACATTATTAATTTCATGCCAGAGGCTGTGGGCCGGTGGAAATTTGAACACGGGCCGCAATTGGCCGTAGGGTTAGACTTTGGACATGCTTGGTTTCGATTCTAAAAGCTGTGTAAAACGTCTTTGGTACTGCGCTACCATTCAAAAAAGGCTAAATGTCAGACCCTTTGTATTCAGCTCATTAACAGATCATTCGCAAAAGATTATCAAAAAGTAATAACTAGCACACCAGCTACTGATCGTTTTTTAAAATCCATAGATACTGCTTTGTGGTGCGAAGAACAAACAATAAAACGGACTCAAAACTAACCATCACGTACCTTCTGTTTTAAACAAGATTTTTTAACAAATCACATACCTCATTCTGCAGCTCATCATTGCTTTTGTGGGAGGCAAGCATCTCAAATAGGGAGGTGCATAGATCCTCTGGGCTAGATGATATCATATTGCCTTCCTTCAAATATTTATCCACTTCGGTCCTGAGGATAGTTCCATTCACCGAAGAGCTTTCTGTGAGGAGCATCTCTCCCTCGTTGACAACATTCAGCCTACTTTGTTGATTGTTTAGGAAGTTGGTGAAGTCCAAGCTCATGTTCTGATCTTGAATGCCAGAGCAGGGCAGTTCTTCCAGCGGGTCGAGCATAAAGCACTCATGGGAGAAGGCAATGTTGCGTCCAAAAGAAGACCCTTGTTGAGGTTTGTGTCGGGAGCAATACGATTGGATGAATTCGTCAATTCTGGAATCTCTAAGTGAATCTACCAGCCGTGCCACACAAGTAAAAGAAGTTTCCGCAGCAGATGAGGGAAAAGGGCCAAACATCTGCTTGATGGCCCGAGTCTCCTCTGTGCCGACATGGTCTTTGTTGTGGAATGTCTCAAGCAGAAAGACAGCAGCATGTTCAATTGCCTCTTGACCATTTTCGCTCCCCACTGTAAATCAGAAAAAACAAATAAATAAATAACTCTAAATAATGATAGCATTCAAAATATTGCTCCAATTTCTATTTAAAATAAAGATACACATTTCCTGCAATTTCTGCTTCCTAAGACTGATTTTGGGATGGGGCAACATGATTACAACATGATTTTTTTTCCCCAAGATGCCAACACTTGGGTGCCAGCAGACTCCAGCAGATGTTAATGCAAATTTTCATTATTATTAGATAAATTAGAAGACTATAATCATTATAGGATAATGCATTCGCCAATATCTGATTGGTGAGCTTTTTGCAACTCTGATAAACATTTGTCGGCAAATGCATTATATTCCATAAATTTGGAGGCTCCCTCATACCTCAGAAGCTCTGACATTATAAAAATTTTGATCTGCCTTGCGCCATTTTAGGGTGCTCTATCAGAAACAGCTGGAAGTCCCGAAAAACCTATTGGAGGAACCAAAATTCACGATGAACCATTAAGAGAAAAAGAACAGCCATAAACTATAGATTTATTTAAACTCATCAGACGGTTACATGGTTCAATCAGGTAAATCTTGTTTCCTTTGCAACCAAGTATGACTGATTTCTTCTTAAGGGAGCTGAAAGATGTTTTTCTTTTTTCATTATGTCTGCCATCTTGACTTAGCAGTGCCTCAATTTACAACTTCATCGCTTGGTAGATTTTTTTTTTTTTTTACTTTGTGTTTTGAGAAAAGTTTGGACTTCAGACACTACACTGCTTGAGTGAAGTTTAAAAAAAAGAAAAAAAAAGGAGAAATTACGGTGGAACTCGTGAATTGAACATAAGTCATGAACAAATCCATTTAAGAACAAAATTTTACATCAGGTGGTGTTTGCATTTGTGTGTGTGCGTGTGGAAGCATTCTTACATTACCTATCTGTTTGGCTGCAAAAAGAAGGTTCTTTAATTCCTGATGGACAGCATGTTGCTTCATTTTGTCTTGATGATCAGTGCAGAAGTGGAAAACCTTCTGCCATGTGAGGCCTTCTTTTGCAAACAGCTCCTGTCTCTTCAATCGTTTCGTCTAACATGAATCACCAGAGGGGAAAAAAAAAAAAAATTAAATTTCAGAAAAATTTGTTCCATTTGTTCCGAAACACACTAGCAATTCCACCTCTGAATGGCTGAAAAAAAAAAAAATAGGGTTTTGGAGTGGCCAAGTCAAAGTCCAGATTCAAATCCAATTGCGATACTGTGGTGTGACCTTTGACGGGTAGTCGATGTTAGAAAACCCTCCAATATGGCAGAGTTGAAGAAATTCTGCAAAGAAGATTACGACAAAATTCCTCCAGAGAGACGTGAAAGGCTCCTCACCAATTATCGCAAATACTTGATTTTAGTTATTGCTGCCAAGTGTGGCGCAACCTGTGATTGGGTTCAGGGGGCAATTACTTTTTCACAGAGGGTCAGAAAGGTTTGGATTTTTTTTGCCTTCATAAATTGAATTGTTATTTGAAAACTGCATTTTCTATTTCCTTGGGTTGTGTCTGAGTGGCATTAAAATTGGTTTGATGATTTGAAACCTTTGTGTGCGATAGATATGGCAGCAAAAAATAAATAAATCAGGGGGGTGAATACTTTTTCACAGTACTATAACTGTTTGTGAAGAGCGTTTACGTTAGAAAAATGATCCACACCATCGATATGTGATTTGAAAATGTTGATTAAAAACGGATGTAATATTCATATGTAAATATATTTTATTAGGAAAACTGACAACTTAGTTTAAGGTTTTTATAATTGGATTTGTGTCGAACAGAATTGTGGTTAGCATAAAGTGGCCCACGATAAGCGTGCCAGTTTCTTCCATGTCCCCTTTGAAAAATGCATTACCCGCTCCAGGTCTGAATTTACAATAGCTTGTAATTTTCTGTATGCGTGTATGTATGTTGCACAACAATAACAGCAATTATAATGGTATAGTCAACAAGGGATATCATCAATATATCGGCTCAGTGAGCTATTAGGGCATAAAGACAATAGGTTTCCCAATGTTCAACTTACTTTAAGATCACAGAGCTTCTCATCGAAGTCCTCTTTCCTTGTGACATTAGAGAAGGAACGGAGAGCTCCTGTCAGCCGTGGAGGAGACATCCTCCGCACGTAATGTCCTCCAAATGCTGCTGTACAAAATCTCTGCTACAGACAAAACTAAGAGAGCAAGATGTACAGTCATTTTAACGTTCCCGCACCACTGAAACAATGTAAGTACTGTTTTTGTCAGGCGTCTTACGAGTCCAAATAAACTTCGACAGAAGCTAATGTTAGCTTGAGATCCTGACAGCTACTTCCTCGTCTGTCCTAGCTAGTTCTATTCAATGCGTTTTGCATTTAAAACTATACACGTGATGACAAAAGAAAAGCAGGGCGTATTGAAAAAAGTCACATTTTCGTATATCGACACATACGTTGCAAATCACCTTTCTACTGTGGTCCGCCAGTAACCAGTGAGAGGCCGACCCGGCATACAAGCACATGTCAACAAAGTTCCACCGCGCGAAGAATTGTGGGTGTTGTATTTTTTATGACATCGACTTCTGAGGGGAAAAAACGGCCAGAAAAGACTACATTTCCAAAATCTAAATATAAGATGTCACACGAAGTTCAATTTATGCGAGTGAAAAAAAATGTTATTTGCTCTTAAATAATTGAATCAAAAGAGAAATTTTATTTCTGCACTTAAGGGTGATGATAGCATAATCACTCATCATTTAGACATTTAAAATATGTAGGTTAATTTCACAGTAATACTTATTACCTCTCTCTCTCTCTCTCTCTCTCTCTCTCTCTCTCTCTCTCTCTGTGAGCACTTTTTTTTTTTTAAAGAGACCACGCTAACTCGTTTTGGGCACTTGTATCTGTGATCTTGGTCGTTCAGTCATGACCCACCTATGTGACCATAAGTGAGGGTGGTAATATAGATCGACCAGTAAAATAAGAGCTTCGCTTTTCGGCTCAGCTCCTTCTTTACCACAACAGACTGACACAGAGTCCACATCACAGCCGATGCTACTCCAATACATCTCTTGACCTCCCGCTTGGGGTTGCCCAAGCACCCTCTATTGGCCAGCCGCCATTGCACTCCCCAAGTTCTATGCATGAGTGGTGTCCACTGGACCAGGGGCATTGCTTCGGGCAAATTCTGCAACCAGAAAGTAGTGCGAGTCAAATGAGTGCGCGCACATGCACATGCTCACACACACACACACACACACACACACACACACACACACACACACACACACACACACACACACACACACACACACACA
>NW_017805583.1:1731385-1731880 GCF_001891065.2 Hippocampus comes
TCTCTCTCTCTCTCTCTCTCTCTCGCTCTCTCTCTCTCTCTCTCTGTGAGCACTTTTTTTTTTTTAAAGAGACCACGCTAACTCGTTTTGGGCACTTGTATCTGTGATCTTGGTCGTTCAGTCATGACCCACCTATGTGACCATAAGTGAGGGTGGTAATATAGATCGACCAGTAAAATAAGAGCTTCGCTTTTCGGCTCAGCTCCTTCTTTACCACAACAGACTGACACAGAGTCCACATCACAGCCGATGCTACTCCAATACATCTCTTGACCTCCCGCTTGGGGTTGCCCAAGCACCCTCTATTGGCCAGCCGCCATTGCACTCCCCAAGTTCTATGCATGAGTGGTGTCCACTGGACCAGGGGCATTGCTTCGGGCAAATTCTGCAACCAGAAAGTAGTGCGAGTCAAATGAGTGCGCGCACATGCACATGCTCACACACACACACACACACACACACACACACACACAACTACAGACAAACACTCACACA
>NW_017805583.1:1731901-1755678 GCF_001891065.2 Hippocampus comes
CACAAATACACACACACACACACACACACACACACACACACACACACGCGCATATACAAACACAAACACAAATACACACACACATCACTGAAGGGTATGGCTTGTACAAAACAATACATCAGTTTGAGTCTTATCTATGTGAATTTCTCATGTCTGTCTTGTCATCCTTAATATTGTTGTAACCAACACAAACCTAATTTCAAATGAATATTCGGTGGATGTCGTTACCATGGGCAAAGTAAAATGACCTGAACCACAAAGGAAAAATTTGGATTCAGCCCAATGCCTTTGACGTTAGATTTTAAAATGACAACAAACAGTATTGAAAAAGATGGATAGAAAATACCACACATGTATTATTTATTTATTTTCCTCTGTTTTCCTCAGCCACACTTCGAATGTGTCCGTCATGTTTGGTTTTACTATGTCATTCCTCAATCCACTTCTATTCCTTCCAACAAATGCTGTAGAACTCCACAATGTATTCAACTTTTATATATAAATTCCACTTGGTGTTATTCCCCTATAGTGTAACTATTTCCTTCCCCAAAAGAAGGAAATAGTTACACTACTATTCCACAAGCTACTGTACCTTGTAAAATAAACAGGAAGCAGGAAGTCTGAATCTTTTCTCTAATGTAGATGATGCGTCCTATTGTTAATCCAGCCAACGTGGTCTAAAGAAACGTTGCCTCTGGAGGCACCTCAGAAAGCTGCGCCAACCCTTTTTACATCGTATTTTCGAGCCTTCAGGAGATTTCCCAGTTTTTTCTCCCTTTCTCCCATCTTTTTCTTGGCTATGCTATGTGCAGTTTTCACAACGTAGACTGGCAATATCCTCTTTGCAGATCGCAAAAGAAACAAAATATAGACATTATTAGATGAATGCTTAATGTTGAAATGCATGCATTGTGTAATAAGCAGACAGCAAGTCACAAATACAGGTTAATATTTTCTAGTATCTTGACAAATGTTAGGAATGAAGTATAAATATTTATCTATATGCTAAGACATGCAGTTGAGTTGTTTCTTGGTTTGTGCTTGATGCTGAGATGCTGTTGTCACAGAGATAAATGTCAGGAATTATTGTTAAGAACATGTTTAAGGTAGTTTGAACAAATCTGTCATTTCAAATGTATCTATCAAACTGGTAGCCCATTGCATCAATCTGTATAGCCAATGTAGTATATCTCGTACCGAAAAGGTTGGTGACCCACTGATGTTTTTGTGCTGTGGGAGGAACCCACCCGAGAAGAACAGATTTGATATATTTTGGGCTCTTATGTGTGCAAATCCAACAGTGTGGCTGTATGTTGATTATTATTAGACATACATGTGGCAGTTTTTGTCAGGTGTAACTGCCTTGCTAAACAATTGTAAATTGAATTCTGCCAATATGATGATTATCATTTTTTTCTTTTCTTTTTTTATACCTCTGAGCCTGATTTGGTTCCCAGTGAGTACACACTGTACTGGTCGCAAGCCAATTGAGGGGCATATATATAGACAACCATTCACACTTGCAAAATTCTCACGAGAATGTCAGAGCTGATCCATATTTGAATCCCTGAAGCTCAGAATGTGAGGCAGACTTGCTTTGTTGAGCATTTGTCCACCATGCTGCCTGTCTCTATTATTATTAATGTTATTATTATTATTATTATTATGATTATTATAAACTTTGTTGGGTATCTTAAAATCATTTGCGACAGATACAGTGCAATAAGGTTTTATCATGCAGTGCAAAGTATATTTTTTAATTAAAATAAGCCACAAGTGTTGTTCTATTAAGACCCCACCTGTATATTGTGTGTTGTGTGTTCCAGGGGCTTCACTTCCCAATGGCTAAGATAGTAGCACTTGCTGGATTACAGAGATGTCTTTGACTCTTTATTTGTCGACCTCACAATTCAACTTTTCATGCAGCTCACAGGAGGGTATCAGAGAGACTGGGGGCAATCAAAGCTCCCTTTCATTTCAGCTCCAGAATGTGCCTTTAGATCACTCCTTCATCACTGTAGGGATATTCTCCTTCACTTTTAAATTGTATAGCTTGATGTTGTTATTGCTGTCTGATGCTCTTACTTTGTTGTCCTTTTTTTAATTATTTCAATTGATTGGCTGAATATGCTAAAACTCAAGTCCTCTTGTTGAGTGGTGAAGGTCAATGAACAAAAGGCCCTTACTTGGCTGGTTTTTCAAAGCAATTCAGACTAAACCCTGCAACACCCTGAGACAAAAGCTGGTTTTCCCCAAGGACAAAATCCCTTGAGGCAAACTCAGCAATGTTGGTTATCCACTGCAGTATAGTGAGGAATGCAGTGACCTCTTCAGTGGGCAAAACAAACAACCCCAACATAAACCCATGGCAGAACATAGGAGGGCAGCCTCCAAGAGTCAAGCCCTAGGAACACGGGTCATTCTTTTGAAGATAACATTGTCAAAATTAGACCAATAAGGTTGCTGATTTGAGAGAGTTGTAGAAGAAGGTAGAAACGCAAACGAGAAAGTTCCTCTCTAAACAGAGTAGCTTGGCCCCAGTACTTGTCGTCAAGCTTAGAAATAAATCCTGACATTCCTACCCCAGAGATTGTCAGCCATTGATAGTGTGGGCACCAACAAGCTGTTTGAACAGGCCGGTGAATGACAGTTCAACACAAAATGGTCATTCAACAACAGCAACACTCATGTGACCACTCCCAGGACCCACACCCACCAGAGATATACAAAGGGGATTCTGCACTTAAGATTTTGAATTTAAGAAGCCTTTTGTATTAAGGGTCCAATAAAGGTCATTTTCTATAACAACGAAGAAGGCCCCAGTTGCCTCGATTTAACTTTTGTGGATTAACACGACCAAAAGGGCTGAAGATAAACATATGGGTGACAGTTCTTAGGTCAAGGGTAATTCGAATGCTGGCAGAAAACTGTGGATCAAACCTACAAACAACAGAGATGAACACTTTTCAACTGTCTGATTCTTCAAAACATTCAAAATAGAATGTTACTGTGTGTATGTGTGTGTGTGTGTGTGTGTGTGTGTGTGTGTGTGTGTGTGTGTGTGTGTGTGTGTGTGTGTGTGTGTGTGTGTGTGTGTGTGTGTGTGTGTGTGTGTGTGTGTGTGTGTGTGTGTGTGTGTGTGTGTGTGTGTGTGTGTGTGTGTGTGTGTGTGTGGACTCAGTCTTTGTTATTTACCTGTATGCACTTCAGGGAGGATATTGGTAAGAACTGTTAAAAACTAAAACTCTATAGTAATTATCTTTATTCTTACAAACAATCTCTGTATGCAGTGAAGCTGATAATCAATCTGATTACGACTTCTGACTCCATAAACAACAGAAATATCCAGCAGCTGCACACTACAAAGAAGAGCTTGTGTGAGTGACTCCAATACAGACACATAGTACCGGTACACATTTGGTCCAGTTTTTTCACCAAGGTATTTGATAAGTACAGAAAACATTTTAACATTTTGTTCACAAAAGCTGTCTGCTTTTTGAGTGTCCTACATGTGCACTTCATAGGCATAAGATACAATCATTTTAAACAGTTTTTCTGCTCCAACTCTCTGTTGACCATTGTAATAAAGAAAATACAGAGATAAATGTCATTTTGGGGACGTTTTTTTAAAAGTTCTTTCGAAGTTTAAAAATCATTTTGAGACCAAAGAATGCAATATTAATATTTCTGTCAGCATCCGAGAGGAAAACCCTATTTGATGAACACAAAACAATAAAACAAGATAACCTTAATCAAAGTAACTTGTTTAGGTTGACAAAATTTGTTTTAAAATGAAACGTGTACAAATTATTTTAATTAACTTGTATTAACTAACAATGCAAATAATAATTTCTTACTAATTTACAGTATATCACCTGGTTCCTAACAAATAACCAAAATAAACAAAACTAATCCCCAACAATGCCATACGAGTGATTAAGGTGAGGCTGATTCGGGGGGCGCATTGGCTGAGAGGGACCCTGTTAATAATATTTTTAATTTGCATCTGAAGTGATGTTGTCCGAAGTGATTTTTTTTCTTAAGGCCCCAAGCCCAAATCTCACTCCAGTAGCTGCATTTTAATTGTCTAATTTGGAACACTATTTAGAATTTAGATAGCTAAATAATGTATTTTATCGCATTTCTGCATTGATAATACAAATTCTAAATATCCAAGGGCATATGCTAAACTTCCTCCATTAAACATTCACATACAGGCTATCTAACCACAATATTAAGGGGACACTGCAGGCCCCGCTAAGTGAATACTGTAGTTACATGATGTAGTATGCATTTTTTAGCCCTAATATCACTCTTGCATTCTGAAAAATATTGACATTATAATTTTGATTAATTGATATGATAATGAGTGTGTGGATATAATGCAAAAATTGCAAAAGGGTATTCACAATTGCAGTCATATATGGCTGTCATTTTACCTTAGTTAATATCCTTTATGATATAGGCTATTGCCGGTACTTTTTTGGATAAAAAGAAAAAGAGAATCCGGTTTGTGCTTAATAGCTGTAGGGGTTGTTGTATTCTTTGGAACAATCATTCAACTATTATTTGACACAAGTCACCATTAATTGCTTATTTTCATCTTCATGGACAAAAGGACCCACAACGTCGTGTGCTGCTGATGAGCCAAGTTTGCAATGTGACAGGGATTCATTCAAGAGTTGTCATGATCGACCCACACAGCAGATCAAACCATATTGTAATATCGCTGAAAGGACCGCACACTCACTGGTACCCGCCGGGTTTGCGCAGCGCTCTGGTGAACAAGTGTCCTTTAAGCACTAAATCCCAGCGTCCGACAGGGGGCGTGTCTTCCCCACGGCCGGGTCAAGCGCTGCTTTCCAGAGGCGACTGGTTCTGAAACGGCTCTGCTCTCCCATCTAGAAACAAGCAACTTCTTTGTGCTGTTCCGGTGACTCTTTCACGCTGACCAAGGTAAGTCAAATACTGTAAACTTCACATGTACTGTACATTGTTTGGGCACGTCGTTTCTTTATCCCTGGTGCCACACCTTTTCAAGCACATGCTTATCTTTTTTGGGACAATAATTGCAAGTACGGGAGCATTTTGAAATAATGTCAGACTCTCGCAAAGATTGTTGTGGATTCAGCACACGCGCAGCACACAAAAATATTGAAGTAGGTCACTAAAAAGTCTTCACATTTATGTTAATTTTTTTTTTCTTGACAGATTATGACCTACAGTGTATTTGGCTGACCGCTACTTGGACACATTTTATCGTTTACTGCCGCTTTTCATTTGTAAGGTAGAAGGACAATGTGTGGGTATAAATGCTTCCTGCAGGTCTGCTTTATAAATGATCCGTAGATAATGACCCGAGTTCTTTACAGTACACGTGAGACGAGTCCTGAATTCAATAACTCCCGAGCGCAATACCTTTAAATAAACTTTATCCACACAATACACCTGGGCGTATCTTAAACACTCCACGGGTACACTGCCATGTAATTGACCTTTCTGTTATAATACAAAATACAGTGGAGCTAAAATGTAGCCTGCAAGGCTTTGCGTACAGGCATTTTCCACTTTGTTAGACGTATATCTTAATAATTTTTTTTTTCAACTCATGAAAAGTTTTGCATAAGTTGAATGAATTATTTGAAATTTATATTGTGTCCTTCACATCATTTGCATTCATGTTTTGGGAAAAAAAATTAAATGTAGCAACTGGTTAAGACAACAAAAGAAGTATACTGACAGCGAATAGGTAAACCTGTAGGGCACATAAATAAATAGGGCCAACGAGGCTTCCGTGGTCATGATAAGCTTCCAACTTCCCAAAATAGCTAAATCGGCAATGTCATGACCGCATTCTAAAATCGAGTTCTAAGATCAGCTTTTATAATTTGGGTAACTTTTCTCATTTGTGCGCTCCTACTTATGACCCCTTTAGCATTTGTGTCTCCTGTACTCAATTTTAGCTGAAAAAAAGCACCTTGAAAATATTAGAGGGTTTATTCATGGAAAGCGTGAAAGGAGCAAAAAGAAAATATGCCGTTAGATATCGGGCGGGCTGTTCATCATTCCGACCGCTGACCGGTTTCCAGTGTAAAGCTTGGCGACAGCAATCAAATAGCAATCTTGTCTAATTCATTGACTGGAGCGGCGACTCGGCGAACCGTGCGAACAATTTGAGAGAAAACAAATAGAGGTTATAACAGTGCGCGTGAGAGTGTGAAGAGTGGTCAGCGGCAGGCGGGAAATATACCCGAGCTTTTCTTTCTTGACATGCCTTCTGCCACTATTAGCGATCTCCACTTCAAATGCTGCGCGGCAGTGCAGCGGCAGCTCACACCGCCGCTTGACTCGCTCCAAGTATCCCCCTTCTCCTAAAGCTGCCTGTGTCTCTCCCCCCAGATGGATTTTTTCAAACTGCGCCCTGCCTAGCATGGATTCCCCTTCAGGTCCCACACCATCTCCTCCATCATCATCATCACCATCATTTTCTTCTTCAGCCAAGGACTATTATATTTTCTTCTTGGTGCAGTGAGCCGGACACGCAGTGTTTTTCTTTTTCTTTTTGCCTTATGGATGTAAGGAGGCAGTCGACCAACCTGCCGGAGTGAAAGAGAAAAACATACACCTGGGAAATATACGGATTCTGGGAGTAACAATACTGTGCGGCGCACAAGCAACATGAAGATTATTTCCCAGTTGATGTCGAGCTGCAGGCTGCTACTGCTGCTATTACAATGTGTGGGATATTCTCATGGGATGCCACATGTCTTGAGATTCGGTGAGCTATTTCATATTAACTCTCCTATTACCTGAAAAGTTTGCTTGATGTTTTGTGCCATCGTCTTCCACCCCTCATGGTGACGTGACCACCTTTCCACATATTTACTTTTCTTTCACATGTGAGGCACTGTGGAAGTTATGACACAGAGTTTTTCACAATGTTGTCAAAGGATTTTTTTTTCTTGCTTCAGTTCTATCTCGTGAATCTTGGAGAATTAAGAAAGATCGAAATTGGATATAGGAATGTATAAATTAGATGCAGACAAAGTTAAATCCCTTAAATCCAATTGGTCTTCAAAAATGCTTCCTCGAGGTCTCTTGGGATGCAGATACTGTATCACTACTACTGTATTTACTCATGCCACCTGGATATGAGTAAATGGAGTACACCATACGTTCAGTTGCACTGTATAGCAATGTTAGGAAGTCTGCAACCTGTTGCTATTTTGAAGATTTCACACTAGATGATTCAATTTTAGGTGTGATAAAATCCTTTCCGACCAAGCAGACCTCCATCTCAGCGTGTGTGTATTTTCAGAGTGAGTCACAGTTATGCCTCTCTACCTTTTAAGTAATTTTAATGACATACTGTAATTTGTGAAGCTCGAAATTGCCAACTTTGTCCGAAGTGTGGATTTGACTTTTACTTGTCCTTTGTTTTGATGTCCATCCATCCATCCATCCATTTTCTGATCCACTTATCCTCACAAGGGTCGTGGGGGGTGCTGGAGCCTATCCCAGGTGTCTTCGGGCAGTAGGCGGGGGATACCCTGAACCTGCTGCCAGCCAATCGCAGAGCACACACAGACAAACAACTTGCTCACATTCACACCTAGGGACAATTTAGAGTGTTCAATCAGCCTGAAATGCATGTTTTTGGAATGTGGGAGGAAACCAGAGTACCCGGAGAAAACCCACGCAGGCCCGGGGAGAACATGCAAACTCCACACAGGGAGGACGCAGTTGGAATTGAACCCGGATGGCGAGTGGGCAAAATTTGACACAATATATGACTAGAAAATGTTAGTCGTAATGATATAAATGTCCATTTAACAAGATGAAAATGCTGCAGGGAGATGCCTTCCGAGAGGTGGGTCCCCCTCTGAACCCGGCTATTGAAACGTTATTATGCTCTGTAATTTGCCAAATGTTGTGCCAGTTTTTACGCCGGGTGCACACGCGTCTGTCTTCCAAAATAGGGCCCCAAGCCTTTGCGCTTGTCAGTAGCAAATGTTAGTTTCTCTCATTTCCATTTCAAAATGATGACAATGGTGCTCTCTCTGACCACCTGAAACGCATCCTTGCTACAACAAATGTCAACAACCTCCTAATTTTGTTGTTAAAATATTACTTTGACGTTTCAGTCCAGCACTGTATGGTTCCATCTTATTTAAAAAGAACATACAGACTTCCAAATCTTGATATTGTACATATTTCAGTACACTGAACTTTATTTCCATGACTCCACTTAGATCGATTTACAGGAGTCTTAGACTTGGGAATGACATCAAATTCCACTTTTAATGGATAGTCCCGCTGTTCTATCAGTACTGGTATGAAGGTGATCGCCTAATGGTGTAGATGAGGCCATTGTCGCAGCCTGCTATCACTATTGTCTCTGAGAAGTCCATCTGTTAAGCATCGCGATAATAGTTGACCTTATCATCCAGATGCTCGACAGCCGACTGTGGCCCTGCCTTGATTTTGTTTTTTGAATGACTTTAAAGTCTCTTATGTTGGATGATTCTTTTTACTCAGATGAAAACATTTGACAAATTATTGTTATGACAGCATAAGCCAACAACAAAACAACAATATTCCCAGAATACAACGAAGGAATGCATGTGAGATTATGTACATCAGGTCTATAAGCAACAACTGAAAAAAAGAAAAAAAAATCTGACTTTGGTTGTGATATGTTCAATAACACAAAATATAAACACTTAAGTGTGAAAGTTCTCTGTTACTCAGTAGCTCCTTTCTCTTCTGCATAAATTTCAGTTTTCAACTTCAAATTTTTTTCTTGTACTAACAGTATGACTTCATTTCCCATTTCAACTGCGAGAGAAATATGATGGTTTGAATGGTTGAGCTTGGTGCATCCAACATGCAGCAGTCTTAGCACTGTGTCTGTCCTTACTGTTTTCCTTACCACGCCACTCTGGCTGATCTCCAGTTACAGAAGTACACACTGGCAATGACTGCTGTAATTGAGTGAAAACTCTGATATTCCAGTCCAGTTAACACGAAATACGTTCGATTTTGTGTTTATTTCTTCTGTGTTTCAAGCAACATTTATTTCTGTTTACGGTGCCTTGATGAAAACATCATAAACTACGACTTTAAGATCACTGAATACTTTGTTATAGTTTTGCTCTTTGATTGGGTTTTCTGTGACAAGCCACTGAGGATAAAAGTGGTCACAAAGTTAGACAGTAGCATAGACTGAAACATGTTTTTCCATTCCAATACAGACAGAGTTCTGAGAAGGGATTGAGGGGGTCGGGCTTCAAAAATAACATGGTCTTCTTTATTAAACCTGATTGCTAAAGCAGTTGACCGCCCGCCCACATGTCAGATACTGATGCAAAAGGGTGGGACTGGATGAGCAGAAAGGAAGAAAAGGCTATTTTCATTCGCTGCCTTTTTAAATCAGTCTTTTTGCCCCAGAACAATCTCTGAGTGCATTTGTCAGAGTCCTCACTGTTGACCTTCTGATCAGAGCCAAAACAAAATGCTGCACAAACTGTTGTCCTTTCAGTGATACTGTATGGAATACTGAGTGCCACTTGATAATGCCTCCCTATTCCCCCTTTCGGTCTGTTGTTGAGTGAATTATATTCCGCTATGTTGCTGGTCAAAAAATAGCCAGTCTCAGAATCTGGAAAGGAAAGGACATTTCATTTTTGTCTTGTTTTAAGAATATCATATTCTATATCCTGTTTCTAGTAATTTATCCTTTTTTTAAAAATCTTTTTTCACTTTTTTAAAAATTCCTACTTTCACTTTTCTTTTTGATCAGAGAAAAATAATATTTTAATTGAAATGGCCATTTTGGGGGGATTAAATTGAAGTATGTATGCTTTTTTTGTCAGTTTTGATGTGTTTTAGTGAAATGCAAAGTTTGGCTCGCAAACTGCAATGTGGAAGTGCTAATTTTGAGTTTTGCAAACAGCTCACCTACCACCTGTGCTTGTGCCCTTCGTACACAATTACATTTTGCACCCTATTTAGACACCCTCGATTGGATGTGAGTGAAGGCCCAAGATTAAAACATATGAGTAAAAGAATAAGAACCAGAATAACACCGTTGGTGCCAAACCTCTCACTTCTCTTTGCTGTGGAAAATCTGAACATCCTGGAAACTCCACCTACTTGTATTAAGAGGAGAAATAGGGATATTTACATGTTGAACAGCAGATTAAAAAAAAAAAACATTGAATACAACATGAATGTGTGATCATTCGTACAATCAACTGCCAACAAGCCTAGTGGTTATCCATGGCTGAAAACAAGCTTTTCTGTCTGGGGATGAATTGAAACGAGACGTGAGCAAGCAGCTTTCAGAGCACTGGTGTGTGTGTGTGTGTGTGTGTGTGTGTGTGTGTGTGTGTGTGTGTGTGTGTGTGTGTGTGTGTGTGTGTGTGTGTGTGTGTGCGGTTGTTGATTTTGAATGGTATTTTGGACCGTTCCAGCAGAGATTGTTTCCCCTGTGGGTGTGTGTTGAAGAGTGGCATTTCCAGTCAGCTGAAGCTGCAGCAGATCACAGTTTGTTGTGAAGTAAGAGATGAAATGTAAAATGCAATCTTTAGTCCAGATGGAAGCACAAAACAAAGCTATCTACACATTATGAATACACCTCATTATTAGATGGGAAACTTTATCTATTGGTCATTCGTGACTTCAGAATAATTAGGCCAACACCTTTAGCCACAAACACAGTTGTACCTTAAGCTGCCGAGCAGCATAGAGGAAGCAGTCACTCAAATCGCGACGGATTTGGCTTGGGGAGCAAAGGTTCAATTTCCATCACGGAACAAAAAATGGAAACTAATAGATTCATGTCTGCCTCTGAAATCTGTTAAGATGCCTTTGAGCAAGGCACTGAACCCTCAACTGTTCAGGGCCATTTCAGATTTTATTTAAAGTCTCTTCCTTTACTGTGCAAATGTAGAAATTGGATCTGTCAGTAAATGAAAGATATATACGATGAAATCACGTGCTTAAAAGCCATTTCATTTTCCCCGAAAAATGATCTTAAATCCGGAGCGGAGTATTATACACGGTTGTTAATCTGACATAAAAAAATGTCATCTTGTTGAGATGTTTATCATTGCCGAGACAGTACCTAGGCACCCTAACAACAACAGTTAATGTATAACTTTAAAATATACCTTACACAACCAATAATATATGGACATCCATACCTACGCTTTTATTTTTAAATTGTTCCCGGCACGTGTTGCGGCGTAATGGCTGACTTGATTAATTTTCCAGACTCTGACGCAGAGCCGTCAAACTGTTGCTTCTTGCTACCGATTTTTACGACACAACGGCATCCTGAAATAATGTTCAATCGCTGATTAAGGGCGTGAATAAAATGACCTAATTATGCAGACATTGTATTCTACGGCACCTGTTGCCAGAGTTTAGTGGTGACTAACAGCGGATTACTTTTCAAAGGCAGTTTATTAGACCTAAATGACGACACGCTTTGGTGCTGATAGCCTGACACAGTTGCCATTCTTATTAATCACTTTTTAACAAACCTGGCTTCCTCAAAAGTGCGGCTTTAGTTGACAGAGCGCCACGGTCGTGATGTCACTTCGTAGACACGTGAAACATTCATGAGCTCGTACATTTTAGTACTTAGCTTGACATGGTTATTACAACCCCTCACCAGCAACACTCAACAATTAAATGCAAAACAGTACATTGCACCATCATATCTGTTTTTTGCAGCCTGTTATATAAATAATCAAATAACATGCTAGTTTAACACGTTTGAATCATCTGCAACTGATGTATCTGTTCAAATTAATTAAACCCAAAGGATTTTTCTCCTGTTTGCATACCCTCCTGGCACTTTCTACAAAACCGGAGAGGTGGAAGTAGAGCTTGACCAAAATTGTTAAAAAGTGAGTAACTTCCCACCATCATATTTTATTTTTAGGGGGTGGCATAGCTCAGTAGTAGAGTGGTCGTCTGCCAACCCAGAGGATGGGAGTTCAGTCCATAGCCCTTGCGACCTTGTCGAAGTGTCCTTGAACAAGATACTGACCCCCAAGTTACTCCTGATGCTGAGTCATCAGTTGGCAAATGAGGAAACAGTGTAAAGCGCTTTGAGTACCTAAGGTAGAAAAGCGCTATATAAGTGACAGCCCATTTATTAACATTTATAGTGTAGAGTGAAAGTGTGCTATTGGAGCATCAAAAACACGGACTTGAACAAATGAAACCAGATAATAAATACATACACAGGTATACAGGTACTGTGATATACACACATACAGAGAAATACATACATTTAAAAGTTGATTTTCCAGGGGTGTATTATAGACCTGTGCATATTAAACACAGGATTCTATGATAAGTACATAAAATGAATTTAGTGGACAGATAATTTCCCCGAAACACAAGTACACCCTAAAAAGAGAAATGATCATTACCAGAGCCAATTAAGTTATGTATGTATTATAGTAAAAGTATGGTGTCAAGCATATATGTAGTCTATTTTCTTATAAGTACAAAGATGGTTAACGTGATGCATTTTGGAGAAGGCAATCTTCCTGAGCAGCAGAAGCTCTGAGCTATCACGTCCGCAAGGGAGTATTTGTCTCTGATCTTAATCTTGCAAATCCTCAATCACATTCAACCTACAACAGCACCAGGCCAGAATATGGTGATCCTTTCACAATGCACTTGATAGAGAAGAATCCTCATGATTGTCTGATTTCCTGGCTATTTGTTTACTCATTTTACATTGTTCCTACTAAGCAGCATTGGGAAATGTATTTAAAGCAAAGGTTATGTATTGGGTATTATTTGACCTCAACTAATTTGATGGAGCTGCTGGAATAATTGGGTATCATTTCATTTAGACGCATGCTGATTGAACTCCATTTGACCTCAACTAATTTGATGGAGCTGCTGGAATCAAAACAATGACTCTCATTTTTGAGCTTGATGGAGGCATTAACAAAGAACATCAGAAGATATCAAGATAGATCTTTACTTCCAATAATTTGGCTTTATTTAATGCTTCTTTGCAGAGACCTGCATGCGTGTTTGTAGGCCTGCAGGGCTCTCGACTTGAAATCATCCTATGCTCTGACCAGAGTCTGCACCTTGGTATTGAGCCACGGTTTTGGTTCAACAACACTTTGGTAGTCTTTGTTCTGGTCACATTTTCTGGGCAGAGGGTGATGCAGGAAAGCACAGCAGATGTGTGGCTTTCCAGGGCTGTGCTCTCTGCAAATATGGCCCAGTCTGTAGTTTCAAAGGAAGCACTACTGTGGCTTCCTCGATCCAGACGGTTTGTGAGATCTGTGAGATATGGGTCATTACTCAGCTGCTATTTTGCTTTGACTTGTGAGCAAAAATAACAATAAAAAATCTGCTAACACAACTTAACACATTGGAAAAACACCATTCTATAACCCTTTAAGCAATTGATATTTAAACACTAATGATGTTGCAACCTATGTAGACAGAAGATATGACAGGACTCACAGGCAGATATTCTGTATCCTCTGCTAAAAATTAACTGACTCAGTAAACTGCTGCAGTTTACTGAGTCAGTTGTGAAACCCTTCATGTGTGTCCGTGTGTCTCTATTACACTGCCCCCTGATGGCCAAGATCACCTGTAGGTGCACAATAGCTGGGTTTACAGTCGGCCTCACAGTACAGAAGTGTTTCTGGCTCTGGCCTTCCTGTGTGGAGTTAGCATGTTCTCCCCGTGCGTGCGTGGGTTTTCTCTGGGTACTCCGGTTTCCTTTCACATTCCAAAAACTTGTGTAGCAGGTTAACGGAACACTCTAAATTGTCCTTAAGTGTGAGTGTGAGCACGGATATTTGTTCATCTATGTATGCCCTGTGATTGGCTGGTAACCTGTTCAGGGTGTCCCCTGCCTCCTGCTTGAAGACAGCCCGGATAGGCTCCAGCACTCTGGATCGTGAGCACTTGTGAAGATAAACTGGATCGGAAAATGGATGGATGGATTGAATGATGTATGTATGGATGGATGGATGGAGGGTGAAAACATTGTTGTCGGAACTGGCTCTCACCATAAGCTTACATGCATCGTGGGTATTTAGTTGTTTTTTTTTTTTTTTTTTCGAATGAATGGCTTTGCCTCTCCCAGCAGGGAGAAAAGTATTACATTCCTTTCAAACTCAGATTAATATTCAAAAACTTCTTTTTTTCTTTTAATCCTCCCTTACCTCATGAGTGTCTGCGCTTCTGTTGGTTATTCTAAATTCATCTTTTGTGACGTGGGCTTTCCATGCTGTCTGCATTAGAGGTTGAAGTGACACTACTATTCTGGTGTGGTTGTAAGCTGAACAAAGAAAAGACATCAAAGTGTGATACCTGGATCAATGTGGCAGTAGTATGACCCAAATCCTCATAACGCACTGTTCTCTGCCCTTAAACTTATCCTCATTAGTGATTTGCGGATCAACACTGCAATGCTCTAAAATCAATTTTCAAATCAAAAGATTGATAGTTTTTGTACATCAGTCATTTGAGGTATTGTATATATGTGTGTATGTGTGTGTGCGTGCGTGTGTGTGTGTGTGTGTGTGTGTGTGTGTGTATACTATTAGATATTGCTCATGTTTCCACTGTCAGAGAAATGTGTTCAAACGCCACAGCTGTATTGTGAGTATAAGCTTCTGATTAAAAATGGCGGTGAAGCCTCTACAAGTCAATAACTCATTTGGAAGGGGTTATGAATCCAAATGATCTTGCTGAGGGGAAGGTTCCCTCTCACCCATGTCACAGAAGAAAGAATAATAATCCTCAAGAAGAAATCAATGGCAGAATGCTTTGCCGCCGACAAAAAAAATATCAGCATCACGGTGCTCAGTTATTAGAATCTTCCTTTGCATGCCATAAATCCAATTCTCAGAAATGTCATATTAAAATTTCAGGCCATTAAGATTGGTTTATGGATGGAAGATGATGGCTTCCTTCTCCCAGGGGCAGGGATTAAATGTCAATAATGCCAGGGCGGTTCTTTCATTAGCTTGTATTTAGACTAAAGTGTCATGGACAGTATATTGTCAGTGCCTGCTGCTGCATCTTCACAGTGTTTGCGTATGTGTCTTTGTAGTTTTGTCTTGCCGAATGCTCATTCGTGCCTCTGAATTGAACAAGGCAGACTGGGATGGCATCTGATATACAGAAAAATACGTTCAACTACAGGGATAAGGAAAACATTTCGATGTGAATATTTCAAATTTTCATTATTATTTCATAAATGACGGCACACGGGTTAACATAATTGCCCCAAAGCGGGTGCACTCCCCCTCAAACAGTTTTGGAAGAGTGAGACTAATTCCTTTAATTTTTCTGTGAGCTGAAACATTTGGATTTGACATCAAATTCTGATGATGAGAAATCACCATTGCAATCTCATTTCTAGTGATCCACATCGGCGTCTGATACACAATTTAGGAAATTATTTCGACTACACTATACATTATCTTTTCACACTTTTTTAAAATTTTTGTTGGCAAAAGTATTTGAAACAGACATGACTACAACAGATTGTTCTTCTTGAATGTCTCCTGTACTCCAACATTAACTACAACAAAACTGTATATTCTCAGGTGAGATGCTGTAATGCCAGAAAACACCCGAAATATCGGGTGCACAGGCCGGTGTAGCCTTATCAGCTACACAGGTGCAGAAGTAGGTCCCCTTTGTCCAAAATGATTCTTGTGCTTATACTGTCTGACACACGCCCACACAGGAGAGCAGCATAACCTAAACAATGTCTTTATTTTTTCCTATGTGTGACTCCACTGTTTGAACTGGTTTCAACCGGTCTAAGTGTGGAAAAAAGTGCAGATAATTGGAGGACGCAAGCCTTTAGGTCCCAACAATAAACAAGTACAGCTTAAGTCACGATCATATCACAGAAGTGTATAAGAATTCATATTTAGTTTCTAATCTCCAAACTCCTTCAAGCCTGCGATTAACTGAGTTGTTTTGCGCTGCTTTTCCAGCTTTCCACCACTGTTGCTTTTCATTCCGTTTGACTCTGTGGTTTCTCCATTTAGTCTCCTCTGAAGCAGGTAAAAAGTAAGTTTTGCATTGTGCATTGGTTGGTTGTCTTTCTTTATGATGAAGGGACCAGCCACCAACCAGTGTGGTGACATATTACTTTAAACTGGAAGCCAAAATGTTTCTGTAGACTTCTTAGTGCATCTGGCTGCTGCCATTTTGGCTGACAATGGCTGATTAATAACCATGTTCTGTGGAAGCCATGCAGACCCAATCCAAGTCACTGTGTTGCAAATGACACTCCATGTTTCATATCATGAGCAGACCCTTTGTTTCTCAAAACTGTTGGCTTTTCCAATCACTTCGGTGAATATTAATGTTAGTAGTCCATAAAACTCAAAGAACATTTGAGGCTTATCCCTGGATGGTTGTTGCTGATACTACTCACAGTTGTTTTGGACCTTGTGTGCAGCTCTCACAATATTTCAGTTTCATCACCTGCAGCTGTTTTTCCTTGACCTATCTTCTCAACGTGTTATGTAGTACACCAATGTCATGTCTACATCAGCTTTCAGGACATTCCAAATTGTTGTACTTCAATGTTGGTGCAGTCCGCTGAGTGCTTCTTGATCTTCTCTCATTTTATAATTCACTGGATTTTTTTTCCCCACCCATATTCAGCTCTCTGGTGTTCATGTAATTTACTCTTCCAACTAGTATAAATGTGGACTTGAATTGAATCGGCATTCAGCAACATTTAGTGTTTAAATATTCAATATAAACTCCGGTTTCCTCCCGCATTCCATAAACATGCATTGCAGGTTAATGGGACACTCTAAATTGTATATATAATGTATAAATGTTATATGTAGCTGGGATAGGCTCCAGCACACCCTGCGACCCTTGTGAGGATAAAGCGGATCAAAAAAATGGATGGATGGATGGATGGATGGATATTCAATATAATAGCAAAACGCCCTGGCAATATAATACCCTTGCCAGTCATAACGTGGCTCATATTAAAGCAAAGTAGTGTGAAATCTGAAATGTCTAGTCTCGTGTGATCTTTCCATCCAAATGTTCTTAATCTGCAGCAAAAAAAAAAAAGGAATTATCCTTAGTCAGTGAACCTGTATGAGCATGATAATTTGTGTATGTTGGGTTAATTGAAATATGTCTTTTTTTTTTTTTGGTTGTGTTTTGTTGTTTTGTTATTTTTAATTAATAATCTTAATTTGATTGTAAAAAAAATGTCTGGTAATGATAATCTGTCCAGAGTGTACACCACCTCCCTCCCTAAATCAGATACGAGAGGACAGCTCCAGGTTCAAAAGATCTCTTGCTTTGTGGGTACTATAATATGAACGTCTGTGGAGCCCTTCATCAGTGGTAACACTTAGACAGGAGTCAAACCCCCAAACACATCTACTCGAAAGAGAAACATAGTAAACAAGGCCATCATCATCCTTCAAAGAAGCACTTGTCGAAGCAATCTATTTTAGATGAAACACGAGTAAAAATAGAGGATTGAGTTCTTGCTGGAGTCATGAGTAAATTGGCCCTCAAATGCATTTGGATGATGCTGTTTTGTTACAATAGCCCTGCTGAGCAAGGCAAAAATCCACTAATTGACAAATATGGATACGATCAATGTACCACTTTTGTTCTATAGAATGTTATTCTATTTCAGCTTGCATGACTATTTTACACTGGTGAATTGTCATTTGTAGTTTCCACATAGGTGGGTATGCTGCTGAAGAAATGAGATGGAAACAGACCGTAGCAGCAGATGCATTATCAGGGCAAATGATTAGTGGGTAGGAGTCACATCTTGAATCCCTATGCTTCTAAATCAAATATGAAATCTGGCAATGTTTTTTTTTTAAGTTGATCATAATGATTTAATTGTAGAGTTATTGTAAATTGAAGCTGTCTTACAGTCCTTGAATGCAATGTTGGTGCTACTGCCAATTGTTGGGACTGAAAACTGCGACAGCAAAGAATATCATGGAACATAGCTAAGTTATGACACGTGACTTTTGATTTGCACTTCCAGGATACAGGATGTAAGTTGTGTATGTGCTTTCATGTGCAAGTTATCTGTTGCTCTAAGACACGCCCCTTACCTTCACCTCGTCCGGTTTGATCACACTGGAAGTCATCACACACGAACAACAAAAACATGATTCAATCTCACCAGTAGCCCTTTGGCGACCTATGGTGTGCTCTAACCGAGGACTGCAGAGGAGGAGGGGAAGTGGCTTATTATAGTGCACATCCGCTTACATGGCTCACACAACCAACTTGTGTGAGATTTGTGAAGCACGAGTGTGACTTACTAAGACGTGCAGCTCAAGTAAAGAATAAAACATAATCGTTTAACAGGTTCTCTTGGAATGAGGCCGTCTAACTGCAGCTGCAATATCAGAGCGAGAGATTGTTTTTTTCCCTCCCATTAATTGTTAAGCTGTGACAAATGCACATGGCTTATACAGTAACTCATGCTTGCAACATAAAAATAAATGACTTCATGTCAAGTTCCGTATTTTGTAAATCATCCTACAGAAGATGGAAAAAAACAAAAGACAACTAAAGATTGAACCTGACAAATTTGATCTAAAAATTAGGGTCTTGACATGTTCGTAAAGGAAATTCTACATTGGGAATTCAATTTGAACGTCATTATTTTTATCTGCCAAGATGACATTTTTTCACATCATTTGGAGTCTCTGTCACGTAGGAAAGTCACCGCTGTCTGGTGAAAAAAGAGACACTTCTTGAAGTCGCTCTGGCCTTACAACCAACACAGCATCGGGCCGTGGGTGATCTTTTTTTACTTTGCGACTCTAGAGGCATGTTTGTGTGTGTGTGTGTGTGTGCTCTTTCCTTCTGTTGTCTTCATTCTGTGAAAGTGTGTGTGCGTGACTTTTCTGATGTTTGTTTCTCAAACTACCCATTGTAATTCAGAGGGGAAATCTGGACATCTCAAACACCTCAGTAGTGAACTGTAACGTCTGCTGCCGGTAGGCTTTTTGCAATGTGTGTGTTTGCTGGTGTGTTTTCATGCAGGGTGAAATTGGTACAGCAAGGGGAGTCGTTTTGATTTCCCAGGACATCTCAGTCAAGTCTCATTGCATTTAGACAGCAAACCAGTGAAAGAAGAAGAACATGGTGAGCAGGGAGAGCAAGAAAAAGAAAGTGTGTGCAATCTAGCATGTGTTAGAGTCAGCGAGAGAAGATGGCATGCAGGTCAGTTGGGGAACATTTGCTAAAAAAATATGAAGACATGTTAGAGAGGAGGGAGCAAATAAATAAAGGATGCTTTCAGTGAATAAAACATGACTGTAAACGGTAGTAAGGATAGAGACATCACGCTTGTAGTTTGAAACAGCTTGTCATACACACAACAGCCGCGTGGCACATTCAACACTACCGCTCAACAATTAGCCTGTTGGGATACTAAAGAATCTTTTCATCTCTATGTGTACTTCATCTTATGTGATGGGTCAGAGTGTGATCGCCACACAACTGACTGCAAACCAGACCGGGGGGAGTCCAGCTTTTGTTGAGCTTTGTTTCCGTGCTTGTCTTGAACCAGAACGGGATAACAATTATGGATTTGAACTGATATCTCATGAGTACACGATTTTCAAGTCCAGCGTATTCGAGAATTCCAGAAAAAATATGCTTTAGGTCGGCACATCAGATAGCTGCCTTGCAGTTTTAATGGCACAACAAAAAAATAAATAATCCAGATCCAAACCAAAATTTGACAGTGACAGTTTGAAACCACCATACCACTTTGTTATCCATCCGTCTGCCCATCCGTTTTCTACATCACTTGTCTTCATCATGGTCACAGGTGATCTGGAAGCTGCCTCCACTGTGTTTTCCTCACAATAAACTCTTGAATGTGTAACCTTGTGGTTTTTGGAAATGGAATGGTACATCCATCTTACTCTCATGCATAGAGACAATTCCTGCTCCGACCGTAACGATGAGACACGATGGTTGAAACGCAGCAGTGTCCAAAGCATAGCCTTGAAGCCATATGTGGCCCACTGTCCTTTTATTAGGACGCCCGTGCTTGTGCGAAAAATCACATTTGACACAACGTGATTAAAAAATAAATAAATAAAAAATAAAAAATAAATTGGGGTTGAGTGTGGATGTCAAAAAATTGTGTGCGTGTGTTTGGATGCAACACCCACTTCCTCATGTGTGTGATGCTTGACAACTACTATGATTTACACTATGGCTAATGAATTGGCTTTACATTACAGCTTTGCCAGAAATGTAGACACAAAGAAACCATTTACAAGTCGAAATAGCATTTCTTTTCATCACGGTGAATAAAGTTAATCCTTTTTCAGAAGCAAAAATCTTTTCCTCCGCTTTGCATTCAATGTCTAGTTCCCGTTCTTGTCACATTAATGATCCAAATCATAAATAAAATGTGTCCACGTACGACAACTGGCACTTGTTTTGGTTCTAAATTTGGAAATGGTTTAAAAGTGTTCTATTAATGAATATTGAATGTAATCGTGGCCTTTGCATCCTTCAAAAGTTTGGAAACCTCTGCTCTATGTAGCATGTATTCAAACAGGGCTTCCATGGAGTGGTGAATGGTTGTTTGGGTCTTAACAGTATGTGCCTTATGATTAACTGGAACCAGTCATTGTACTCTACCTTTTGCATGGGACAGGCTGAACAGGGCAGTTAAAAACATTGAAACAATGGAAAATTTGACGCAGAAAAAAAAACAAAACTTTTTTCAAGGTGCATTTATTTGAAAAGCTTCTTTCTTGTTTTCGTGAAAGTGACTATTATTTAATGTAGTCATTTCTGAATGAACACGTGTCAAGACATTTTTAATGTTAATTGACTTAGCTCAACGTTTTACACTATTTGCCAACGTGATAAATAACTCACAGTAGAAGAATTGTTCCATTTAACCACGGATTCAATTATTTATTCAATAACAGTTGTCCAACAGAAAAAGAAATAGAAAAGGTCTAATTTAACAGGCAAATTAGCCATTTCCCTGTGAGGGTTGCAATTACCCTAATAGAAAAAGCCGCCCATGGATTGAAACTAGCAGTCTAATGAATGTTTTGTTTTGTTTTTTTCCTCCAAGCCTCCAAGGTACCCTTTGGTCTATCCTCCTGACTACCAGGGAAAAAAATGTTGTCCAATCACATTTATTTTGACATTCCCCAATCTATGTGAAGTAACTGGACTCCTCCAAAAAATGTTTTGAAATCCCACGACATTTTTTTAAACAGGCTCAAATACACTTAAAACAACTCAAACAACACTTTAACGTGTTCATAAGAGTCTTATAATTAAAATGCCAACAGCATTTCAAGACAAAATGTGGTCGATAAAAAGTATTACTTTTCCTCTTCCCATAAAAAGTGCTTGCACTGAGGGAAGCCATTTTCTTACTTTTTCTAACCCCTACAAATTTGGTATCATTGGAAAGCACTGAATGTCCTCTTTAGAGTAACAAAAGGAGTTAATGCGATTGGAGGCACTGGGTGGGAGATATTTAGGTTCACAAATGTCCTCTACAGAGGACAAATTTGAACTACTGGTAGTCAGGAGGCTATATAATACATGTACACATAGTTGGTTCTAAATTAAGTCATGAATGCATTCCATATTTTCTTAATTTTCTAGACCAGGGAGCAGGAGTAGTCTCAACAAGTAATTCATCCATCCATCTGTCCATTTTCTGATCCGCTTATCTTCACAAGGGTCGCGGGCGTGCTGAGGCCTATCCCAGCTGTCTTCGGGCAGTAGGCGAGGGACACCCTGAACCGGTTGCCAGCCAATTGCAGGGCACACAGAGACAAGCAACCATCCGCGCTCACATTCACACCTAGGGACAATTTTGAGTGTTCCATTAACCTACCATGCATGTTTTTGGAATATGGGAGGAAACCAGAGTGCCTGGAGAAATCCCACGCAGGCACGGGGAGAACATGTGAACTCTACACGGCGAGGCCGGGCCAGAATCGAACCCTGCACCTCTGCACTGTGAGGTCGACGTACTTACCAGTTCACCACCGGGCCATACCTCAAAAAATAATTCATTTTCAAAACTAAAAAAAGGCAATCTATGAACTCAGATGACTCCAAATATTAAAATAACACAGTCCAACAAGTCGAAAATCAACATATCAAAGAAACGCAACCACAGAAACAATGAACCGAAAATGACGGAAAGAAACCAGAGAATTAAATGCAAGCAAAGTGATGAGACAACAAGGTCCACCCGGACAACACACGAGCCGCTGAGGTAGCTGAGTGGGTGGCACAAGGGATCAGGCTGACAAAAAACCTGCTTCCTGCTATTCCATTTAATAAGAGTCTTGTTCCATAATAACATGATGGAAATTCTGATTCAATTAGTGATGAATCAAGTTGCAGGTATTCATGGCCACAATGGTACAGACCATCTTTTTTTTAAATGCACCAGTTTGTAAACGTCTGTGAAAATCCCAACACTTGGTCAAACCCCGACCTCCGCTCACTACACTAGACATACACTGGGCATCAAAATAGAGGCCAATGTCTTATGTGAATTGGCACTACATAAATAAAATTGACTTCACTTGACTGGGTACATAGGTCTCTGCCCTCCCATCTATGCCATCCAATAAATCAGACAGTGCAGCTCGGCACAGGTCATAACACATGGGAGCATAATTAGTTGGGGACGTGACCGACACTCTGAATGATGAAAGTTAGCAAAAAAAAAAAAAAAAAATGTTACTACCTTTCACGATAGCTCTTTTTTTCCATCTATTGTAAGTCATTACACCATGTCGACAAGAGTTAATAATGTCAATCGTTGCTTCTATATATGGCTGCAGTCTCAAAGCAGCCTGGATGACACTGGTGAGTGTGCATTAGGGATCTCATTCCTGTGCAAAAATTGAGAGAGGGTCTTCTGGGAAACCCAGGTGTTGGGAGGTGTCTTGTATTGAAGAATGTGAGACAGCCATATCCTGTACTGCGAATTGAACAATCTACCAAACAGCAGGTGGGATTAGGCTCTGTGTACAGTTGCCTATAGGGACAAAAATGTGACATAGTGATCAGAGAGCCAGGTGATAGGTACTGATAAACATCACAAGACAAAAAGACAGAGTAAAAAAAACTGTTAGATGGAAAGTAAACTACACAAGCGGTCTGTCAGTACCCCCCCCCCCAAAAAAAGAGTACAGTGGCCGCGTTTGGTCCAAAAGGCTGAAGCAACCCAGCTATTGCTGTCCCAAGATGGAAAGCCAAACATAGATTGTAAATCAAAGAAACAAGCTGATGGTTTGGCTCTTTTGTCTTTTATTGGTCCTTCCATGCTGTGCAGGCATGAGTCCAACTTGATCACCACCTTCTGCACATTTCATCAACAGGCTCAGTTCTCAGGCCCAGTGTTCTTCCCATTTAGCCAGTTTGAAAGGATGAGAAGGCACTGGCAGGCAGTGAAAAGCATGAGGGGAAAAAAGAACTCGGAAAGGTCAATTACAAGGAGTCAGGTGCATAATGTAATATATAATACATTGTAAAAATAATACAAAATATATGAATGCATGTGTTGTTCCCTTCCGTCTTATTCTATCATTTAGGGTGGTTATGCTCAGTTAGTCAAAGTAGTTGTGAAGATGTCAATCCAGCAGTGGTTGATAATGAAGGAATGTAAAACCTGTAAGTATGACTTCATAGGTGATTGCTTCGCTAAAGTTACCAAAAAAAAA
>NW_017805583.1:1756584-1766584 GCF_001891065.2 Hippocampus comes
ACACACACGCACGCACGCACGCACACACACACACACACACACACACACACACACACACACACACACACACATTTCATCTTTTATTCCTAGGTCTGCATATCCAAATTTCATGAACAACTTTCATTTTACTGTGAATCAAAGTATCGGAACTTGCGGCAGATGCGTGTTATGTTGTATTGTGTGCCCGATTACAATAAATAGTGCTGAATTTCTATTCCATTTCAAATTTGTTTTTTTGCTTTTGAAGACCACATTTATACTAGTTAGGGGTGCAGGCGACATTAAGATCTATGGGTAAAAATAAAAAATAAAAGCAATTGTGAGGCTGAGAGAAGATGGAAAATCGATCACCTATTGCACAAACATTGGCCATAGCTTATTACGAACATTTGGAATGCCCTCAAGCAGAAAGAAACCACTGGTGTCCAACAACAGCCATTAAACAGGTAGCCAAAGGGACACAGCAGCAGTTAATGACAAAAGTATTGTGAGATCTAAAAAGAAAGACCCTAAAACAACTGCTAGGGACATCGGCAACAACCTCCAGTGGGCAGGAGTGAAGATATCACAAGCCACTGTTGCAATACTTTCGCTCACTTAAAAAAGTAAATTTCGTAAATAAAAAGTGAGTTGGAAAAAGTGTTTGGTTGCAGCGGAATG
This sequence comes from Hippocampus comes, assembly GCF_001891065.2. Lineage (NCBI taxonomy): Eukaryota > Metazoa > Chordata > Actinopteri > Syngnathiformes > Syngnathidae > Hippocampus > Hippocampus comes. The sequence goes on from NW_017805583.1 coordinate 1,757,245, forward strand.
GAAACAAGCATTGAGCCTTTCCATGGCAGGCCTTGTTTGATTGAAGTTGGTGGTGAGGGGCCAGTCATTTGTTGTGGCCCTCACTGCTATTGTTACATTTGATGGTGGAGGACACAAAGGAGCTCCTGGAGTACTCTGTTCTGCTCTTGAGTGGTATGATGCAAAGCAAAACTGCCAGAGCTTGAGTGGGTAGGTGAAAAGGCATATTTTAAATAAGCTTTGGACATTTGTACAAATGTAAAAAGTTACAAACTATGAGTAAAACATAATAATAGTGCAATACTCAATCGTGGTGAATGACAAAATGCCATGTCATGTCTTCATTAAATGTCCCTCATACCGCTCAAATTCTATGACTATAACTGTCTCACAGGTGAAAAAATAAGTTAAAAGTAAGTAACTTGGACCTTGCTTTTGTTGATTCCCGCGTCTGCAAATGTGAATACTTCTAATGTACCGTAATTTCTGGACTATAGAGCGCACCTGATTATAAGCCGCACCCACTACATTTTTAAAGGAAAAAACATTTTGTTCACACACAAGCCGCACCTCACTATCAGCCGTAGGTGCCCATATGAGATATTTGCAAAAACAGACTACACAGAAAGAGGTTTCAACGTTTAATGATATAATTTTTCTAAGCTCCAGAACGGCAACGAAAAAGCAAAACACACTTCTGTATTTCATATATCATACCTTATTTACATCAGATACTTAAGAGACAGACTGAATCTTGATGGAGGTGCGCAATGATTGGGCAAGGTCAGGGTGGTGACATAGTTGCAGTGTAACGTCTCGCCCTGTCCAAAGCACAGAACAATATTTATCTGGTAGTCTGACAGGGTGACCATCTTGAACGACAAAAAAGTCATGTAGAGAGGCCATTAGACATTCATGTCAGGTCTTTTGGCTTTGACTTCTGCAAAGGTTATGAGCATCTTAAATATTTTATTGTCAATATAAAGCCAACAATATCCACTGCAGCTTGTCTTGGAGCCAAATGAAATTGAAGGAAGTAGCCTAAAGGGTAGAAACTCTGGTTTGCCGCTATACCTTAAAGGCCTCTAAAATCGTATTTTTTGTGTATAAGCAAATGTTAGACTACTCACAAAGTACTTCATGTGAAATTGAAATGGATGAAATCAAAAATGACTGACAAATGCAGTCCAAATAACTCTTGAAATCATAATCACAGATTGATTTATTATTTTTTTTACTGCTATGTAATTGTGTGTCCTAAATAATGCAGTGGAACCTCCCTTGCTAAGCTGTTTTGCTCGTATATATTGATTATCATTGAAATACTGGTAATCAGTGATATCATCCTTTCATGAATATTCTACTGAGCCTCAAAAATAGAAAAGTGTATGCTACTTTCCTTCGTTGCACATCCATTTTGATGCTTGTCTTCTCTCTGCTGTTATCCTTTTGTGGTGGCATCACAAAAAAAAAAAAAAACACAAAACAAATAAAATTGGTTTACACTCGCAATTTGCACCGTTGTCTCTGAGAAAATGCCTGGCTCTAATTTCACACTAAATATTTGACCCTTATCATGGGAATGAACTCATGCAAATTCAGTGACGGGCTCCAAAATGCCCTGTTGCTAATGATGTTATTTTGAGACCGTAGAGGATTTATTCTCACAGGGCAAAAGCAGCTGCCATCTCTTTGCCAGAATTTTTCGCTCTATAATCTCTCTGTCACTCACTTCTTCTGTAATAACCATTGGATGTTCAGTTAAAATGTCTTTCCTCCTGCTGTCTAATTATTGCCAAGCCCTTTCCCTCTTACTTCATAATAGATGCCAGGAAACCTTAAGAACTCCAGTGCAAAAAATAGTGCTTGACTTGAAGGCTTCAAACTGAGATAATGTCTGCACACTTACAGGAATGGAGGAGTGGGAGTATGAGTGGGGGTGGGTGTTACCATTTTGTCATCTCCTCCTTTGCCTTTTAACTGCTGTGGGAATAGGGAGATAGCGGCTTTCTTTAAGAAAAAAAAAAAAAAAAAAAAAAGGTTTGTCTAATCAAGACAGAGCCAAAGAGGCTCGATACTGTGAAGGAAAAGATCAAGATCAAGGGTGAGAAAAGAGGCTAAGATGACAGAGAGGCTAATAATTTACTTATGTTTCTTTTTTGAACAATTTAAAATTGGAAAAAATAGGATGCTTGGGAATCTTTCCGTCATAGAATGTGAGTTCTTCAGGCGCCTTTGGACAAATTTCAGACAGGTTGCCCTGTGCATTTTAGGAAAGAGTGGTTTCTATTTGGCCACTCTACCATTCAGGCTTGATTGGTGGATTGCTGAAAAAGTGGTTGTCCTTCTGGAAGGTTCTCCTCTTTCTGCAGAGGAACACCAGAGCTTTAACATATTCTCTGGGTGCTTAAATTAGAAGGCGTGCGCTGCTACTCACCTTTTGGGCAATACAGATTCTCCGACTTATCTGTGTCAGTTACTCACCTTCATGAAATGTACGCACTCTGGGTGGAGTGACATTTAAATTCAGGCATCCCCTCTCGAATCTAGCCATGCGCGTATTTTCTCACGGGCATAAGCGTCTTTCCTCTTGCGCGGTCAGGAGGCTGTACTAAGCACTGGCGCCTATTGAAGGTGAAACATCATATCACACGTTTTGTTTTAATTCCATGCTTCACTGGGGACGACTGAGTCACCGAGCGGCTGCTGACTCGAGCTGATGCCTTGGAGTTTGTCCGAAAGCACAGCTCACAAACAATTTGGTTCTTCTCATGGTGGAAATAGTGAGATACATTTTTACTCATTTGTTTTTATTTGACATATGCCGGTCCTGGAAACCATGGAAATGCCGCGCTCGTGTAAGTTGCAACTCTTAAACTACTCACTTTTTCAACTAATTGAACAGCTCCAAATATAGAGTGGATCATAACTTGTGTTTAAATACAATTGTATTTATTAAACACAGAATGCAAATACATATCAGGAACGGTAGAATATGCCCCTTCGTGACAATCAGTTTCTTGGTGGCCCCTCTGACTAAGGCCCTTTTCCCTGAATTCTTCCCAGGACTGTCTCGAGTCAATCCTGAGGACTATCGGAATTTCTTTTGACTTCATGCTCAATTTGTGCTCTGACCTGCAACAGCAAATGCGAAATCTTCCAGTGTTAGGTGTGTGTCTTTCCAAGTCAAATTAAATAAATTTAATTAAACAGAGGTGGACTCCAATTAAGATGAAGAAACATCTCAAAGATGATTAGGGATGATAGGAGAGACCAGATCTTAGATTCCATTACAAAAAATGTTTCAAGTTGTCATTATGAGGTGCTATGTGTAAAAGCGGATTTGAACACAGAAAACAGCAAAATGAAGAAATAATTATAGTCAGGATTAGTGGGTATGTAAAATCAGTGAGATTTATGAAATGGAAGACCATATCGTTTTTTTGTCTCACTCCCAAAGCATAATGATGAGAGGGGTCTCTGGTTCCATATGTCTGAGCCGGAGGCCTTGGATTCAGCAGGAAGTCTTATTAGCATAGTACTTGCTGCAGGACATCGCCGTATGCATGCTCATAGGTAATGAAGAATCATCTGAGAGCTGCGATCAGGCTACCATCTGTTACCTGCTAACTTTTCTCACCCCAGCAATAAGGATGAAGCTGGAAAACATCCCACAAGCACACAGGGCTGTGTGCTCTTGTGAGTTAAAAGTGCCTCTTTAACAAACAGCCCTCTAAAATTAGCAGACCTATTTATTTCTAAACTGTTTGGATTTCTTTTTTTTTTTAAATTTTTTTGGTTTTTTTTTGCTTGTTTCAGAAGATGGCAGTGGTTGACCCTAGCCTGGAACCTGTGGGATGAGCCGATGATTGAAAAATATGTTAAAGAATGAATAATATGTTGTTAATCAAGAGTTCGTTCCAAAGCTTTTAAACAGGTGGCTACTTTCATCAGAACCAACCCCACCATAAAACTGCAACAACGAACTTGACCTTATATTTAATACTCTTTTGTTTTTCTTGCTGTCACGTTGTTGAACAGTTTGAAATTAATTGAAGCATAATCAAAATGTTGCCAGTCCGTCATTTGTCATTTGCCATTTGCCAGCAGCCCCCCCCCCCCATCAATGTCAGTCGATGATCATTATTTTAACCATGCTTCCGTCATTGCGAAATAATTTTATTAAGCTTTATTAAACAATAATTTTTTGCTCCAGTTGTCCTTGAAAAGACTGAAAGATCTGAAAGCTAGGCAACACTGATCCTCTGAAATTGATTTCCATTTTCTTCTTGGTAACACAAAAAACGGAAACTGGGTTTGCTTCTCAAGCTGCTCCCTGAAAATGTATTCATTGGTTTTGCAATATTGCACAGGCGATGAGAAAAATGGAATTGTTTAGCTTTGAGATAAGCATTTCTTATTGAAAATGTAATAAACAGTTTCCTCAGAATTGCTTGCATTGTATTAAACATCAATTGCAGTTAATAAAAAGGGGAACACCAACAATAATTCTTTTAAGGCTAAGGGTCTGTTTATCTGAAAGGAGTATCCAAGCTATTGTGGAGGAAAGCAGGTTTGTCAGATGAAAGAATGTGAAAATATTTTTTTGAACAGTAATGACCACAAAATGTTCTTGTCTTTGACCCGGCAGTATTGGAGTCTCCAATTAAGCTTGCTGTTGACATAAGAAATGAGCACAAAGTGTAAACATTGCCATGCTCTGTTGGCCTGCCTTTCAAACATGAATGCTCAGACCAACATGAGCGCAGACCTACACCCACACTTGCACATCTTTATGGCAAGTGTATTGATTAAGCACATGGAGCATTTCTCCTCTTTTATTCAGTGAGTCTTCTGGCAGACTTTATGGAGCATCCTATCAATGCGTGGCTGCCTATTATGAGAAGTGTGATGGTGGCCCAATGAAAAAGACACATGCAGTGACTTCAGCGACTTAAAACCACGCACGGATTCCGCAGAACATGATAAAAAGTGTCAGCGGTGTAAGACTCATTTTCTTCACAGGCCACCCCCAAGTTCTGCTTTCCCATAGAGGGCCAGTTATAACAGTGAACTCTAAATGTATAAACTCTTCATCATACCATCATTACATAATGGCTTGATAGAAAATTAAAAGTAGCAAAGGGAAATAGTGTCAAGCTAATATTCAAGTAATGGGAACAGAGCCAAAATACGCATGAAAAAAAATGTGCCCTCAAATTCTTGTCGGCCTCTATGCATGAAAGTGGCACAGCAGCAGAATTGATTCTTCATAAATCAACAGCAGATTTCCTGGTGCAATTTAGACCGTCCATGCAATAGATTTAAGGAGTAGAAAAAAATATTTGCAGTTCTACTACAGTGGTCATCTCAGAAGTGTGCATTCTGTTTGGAGGTGTGAAATGATCTTCATATTCAAATGATCAGGTAAAAAGCAAGTAAAATGATATTAAAATTATTATCCGAGTATTTTCACCCATGAAACTGGAGTTCCTTGTCAAGCAGCACCTGTGCCCTGCATTAAACCTTTCTGTTTTTTAATTTAGAAATACAAGAACAAAATCATGACAAATTCCTCTTGTGACAATATGCCTAATGTGAAATAAATAAAGCGAGGGAAAACAATTTTTGATGAATTAGGTCTGACAGCTGTTATCAACTCAGTTTTGGGTACAGAACTCAAAATTGATCTCACTTTTTCATCGATCACATCAAATTTTTGAGCCATACGATCACTATTTTCTTAAAAAAAGGTGAAAGAAATGAATATTTATGTAAATAAAATGCTAAGATAGAACAGCCACAAGCTTTGAAAACTAAGGGGAAAAAAAGCAGAGTAAAATATAATCTAAATTACAACGGAATGGATTGTTTCACAGCCTGGACTCTTAACCTGCCAGTTAGTGCATTTGACTTTCAACCCGGGAGACGGTGGAAAGGTAACGTGTGTCCAACCCTTGGGTCGGTCACGCAGGCGCGCCGAGACACAATGGCTTCCTTGAGTTTTTATGTGACAAGACTAACATTAGACACTTACACTTCAGATGCTATACTAACGCTGAATGAAAGTTGAATGATGCTTAACATAACTGCAGCAATGCTACACCTGCAATTATATGTTTACAATTCTGCTAGAGGAGCATGTACGTGAACAACATTGATTGTACATTTCAATCAATTTCCACCCCTACTCAACACAGAAACATCCAGAAAATCTGACACAACATCATTCGAACCTTGGTTGAGATTCATCATCGCTTTCCAACCCTCCCCGGTCTTGTAATCTCACTGCTCTTTACACCCAACATTTGTGCTGCGGCCACTTCATAATACAACACTGCATTCTGTTGATTTCTTTTGTGTAAAGTGGCTATTATAATCAATAACGAGCCAGATGTGTGATCACATCACACTACAGCCTGTGGCCATTTTATTTATTTATTTTTACTCCAACTTATTTCTTGCCTGTTTACTTATATTGCGCACTGTAGCAGTTATGTGGTGGTTATAATGAATAACTGGCTCGAGAAATGACTGTAAAAAGTTTAATTAGTTGATGCTATATTGCATATGCACATGCCTCCGTGTGCGACCAAGCATCCTGTATTCTTTTTGAGCCGTGTATGTGTCCGTGCATTTCAAGAAGTAATATCAATTCATATTATGCAAGGTGGCTGTTATCATTAATAACTGGCAAGGAACAATCATTGCAGTAATTGAATGACACATTGTGATCCTGCCCATTTGCATGGACATTTTCAATTTTGCTTTGCCATGGCCCACCTCTTCAAAGCATCCTGCACGAAGGGGATGTGTTCCAAACTTGGGTGCGCATCAGAAATTTACATTCATGCTATGAGTAGCCTCTAAAATTAGAATTTAGTAATGCCATCTTTGGCTTTGCCTTCTATGTGCTATTCCAAAAACACTGGCTTTTGGACAATGATGTGGCTTTGAAGGTCTTGAGTTAAAATAAATTATTGTAAACCAAGTCTTTCCCTGAGTACTCTATGCCTGCTTTGTTAATCAGACAAAATGTCCATGTCTACTGCACGTTCAAGATGAGATCCTGACTTATTTTGGAACTTGGGGTCATCTGACTAAAACCCTTCACTCATCATCATTTTAATTTACATACATACATACATACATACCTACATAAATACATACATCAAATCCTTCAAGTCTGACATGGCCATTGTGTTTGCTAATTTGTCAAATGATACACGACATAATAAAATTCTTTTTCAACTATGATGCTCCACTCCAACTTTTAGCCATGCTTCTATGTATTTAAACATGATTAGCTACGAGTAATATTTCCATAGACCATCCTATTTGGCATTAGATTGAGTCGTCTCCTCCACCACAGCCTCCACAGAGTGCAGCTGACACCCGCGTCCTTAATTCACTAGTCACAAGTGCACTTATTCAGGTCAATGTGGCAGTGTTGAGCGTTTCCTAGTTTGCACATGTGCAATGAGGGGACTAAACATGCAAACATTATTTGCTGTTTGTGTCAGACTATCTGTGCGATGCAGCATTTGGACGTTTTAACTGTGTTTTGGTTTTAGTGTCACTTGGGTTTCACTTCATGATTGTACAGGATGTTTTGTGATGTTTAAACAAAATGTAAATGTCTTAATTCAAGTTACTTGTGCGATTGCTGTGCCTCCTGTTTATTTATAGGGGTTAAAAGCATTACGGAATTCATCTTGGATTGAAGAGAGAATTTATGGTGGGCTGCTGAAAATTAAACTCTTATTCATGAACCATAATGGTTCGGTGTAATTTAGTCAAATATTCTACCTGCCAACTGGTGCTGATGGTTTTGTTTTGGGTTTTTTTTCATCATTTTATAACACCACCACCTTTCTTGTACTTGTTGTCCGTTGAGGCAGGCTGAAGGGAAACTGTGCTGAGGAATGGGGACATACGGTAGTCCTCATTGGCCATATTAATCAGCTACTAATTAAAAGACAGAGTTATGGCTGACTGGTGACTGACCCACAGGAGCTATTGTCTGTATAATACCACGAATTAGGGGAGGCATATTTTAACTGATGAGGGCAAAAAAAAAAAAAAAAACACTCTCATGTTAAAGTTCATCACCGTAATGAGACAGATGTGCTAGCAATGGAGACCATGAAAGCCATAACAACTGTGTCTCTCTCATGTTCAGCAGCATGGGGGACAAAATTTCTTATCTTAAGATCTTTTTGGTCTATCAATGAAAGCTACCAAATAAGGTCTTTTTTTTCTTATTGTTGCTTTGTTCTCATCTGGATCATTTAAATTTCATGTTGTTGCTGTATTCCCCTTTTATAATCATTGTTTTGGAAGTGTCAGCATGTAAATCTTTTAGTCCTGGGTCTCTGTATTTTAAAATGCCATAAAAAAAGCATTGTAAAAAAAAGTAACACTATACATTTAATTTAATTTGCTGAGGTCATATTTTACAATCTAGCTTTGACTATACCTGTAGTAAAATGTAGACACTGTGCACCGCGCCAAAACCTTCATATAACAAAGCTCCAGTGCAAAAGTAACTTAAAATATTCAAGACATGACAAAATCTTCTTTCTCTTCTTGCACCACATGCTGCTTGTCTTTTCCTGTTCGAAAGCAAAAGCACAAGTTCTCTGTATCCAGTGAAGGGACTCTTAAACAGAAGAAAAGCTGTCTTGCCTGAGTTGTGTCATAAACTGTTTTTATGGAATATTTTTAACTCCTCTATTTATAGTCTTTCCTGTGTCCTACATATGTCTTAAACTACTCCTCTGGGAGGTCTTCGTCATTGATTAAAAGATACAGTATCTTGCTCTGTTTCTGTCTGCAACGTTTGATGAGGTCAGTTAAGACAGCTCAAATGGGACTTGAAATAATAATTCTCTTCCTTACGCTTCAAATCAAATCAAGCTAACACATTTGATGGCAACAATTTGGTCAAGAATAAGATTTTATTTCACCCCCTCAGCATTTGATATGTACAGGGTCAGACAGATGATGAGTGTGTTGTTACTGGTGTTAGTTGTCTGGCACTCTCTTGTTTTCAGCCTGAGACATACATAAAAGGGCAGATTTTTAACACCTTAGAATGGTGATCACTTGTCTTCTGAGCTGTAACAGCCATTTAATGTTTGATAACTTTTGGAGTTGCTGTGGCGCTTGCTTTGCTAAGTGAATCTTTAACAACTTGATGAAGCCAAATTTGTCTGACCACAACTTGGCTGGCTAAAAACTACTAATTTTGTGAGTGTGGTGTACAGCCTGGACTGGACCGCACCAGTCAACTGCTGTACTGCTGTTTATTGCTCATGCAGCAGGAATCGAGCACATGAGGTGCATGAAAGTCAGCAAT